>NC_060891.1:8761917-8823221 GCF_014805685.1 Silurus meridionalis | reverse complement strand
AGTCTTTTCTTTGAGGCTCATGTGAATATTATTACCAGGATCTCCTTTTTTCACCTTAGAAATATTGCTGAAATTAGAAATATGTTGTCGTTACAGGATGCAGAAAAATTAGTTTATGCTTTTGTTACATCTAAATTAGACTACTGTAACGCTTTACTATCTGGGTGTTCGAGTAAGTGCATAAATAAGCTTCAGTTAGTTCAGAATGCAGCAGCAAGAGTCCTCACAAGATCTAGGAAATATGACCACATCACTCCTGTTTTAATCAGTCTACACTTGCTCCCAATCAAATCTCATTATTATAAAATACTACTACTGAAGTATAAAGCACTTAACGGTCTTGCACCAAAGTGTCTGAGTGAAATTCTGTACCAGTATAATCCTCCACGCTTACTTAGATCAAAAGGTGCAGGCTATCTGTTGGTTCCTCAAATAATAAAGAATACAGCGGGGGGCAGCTCTTTCTCCTATAAAGCCCCACAGTTATGGAAGAAACTGAAAACATATTTATTTAGTCAAGCCTTTCATCAGTAGATTTTTTTCTTAGGTAAATGCGCAGATCTGGAGGGAGCATAGATGTAGAGTGTTTGGTGAACTGGGATATTTGTATGCTGTCCCCAAACTCTCACACGTTCACTCAGGTTTGTTGACAGTGGTGTGGTGGGTCGTCTTTTATCCCAGAGATCCCTCATGTTGGTGTTACCTTCTGGTTCTCCCTTTTAGTTATGCTGCTATAGCGAGTCTTGCCGGAGTCCAAACTGCACAGTGGTATTAGCTTTCATACAACAATAAGGACACCTAATGATCCATATCCTTCTCTTCCTGTCACTCCTCTTCTCTCTCTCTCTCTCTCTCTCTCTTGCTCTCTCTCTTACTCTCTCTTTGTTGAGTTGTTCTATGCTCCTAAGGCTCCAGTGACCACTGTTCCTGCCCCTCTCCCCTCCGTGGATCTTCCCACTTCGTCCAGGTCTGCCTCTGGATAATGTTCTTTTCGACTGAGGGCCATTCAGTGCAGCTTGGGGCGGTTACTCATCCAGGCCTTGGGTGGTTCCATGAAATTCTGGAGTAAAAACGGGCACTTTTGAGGATGGATTAGACTGTAGTTAATGTCAACAGTCTGCTACATCGATTAAGGACTACTTTTCGCTTCTGATCATCATCACTGTACCCCGCAACATCGTATATCTGCTATAAAAGGACATTCGGTGCAACCCAGATGAGGAGGGTTCCCTCTTGAGTCTGGTTCCTCTCAAGGTTTCTTCCTTATGCCATCTCGGGGAGTTTTTCCTTGCCACAGTCGCCACCGGCTTGCTCATCAGGGACAAACTTACTTATAAAGAACTTATTCATTTTCAAATCATCACATTATCATTATCTGTTCTTTGGGACAATGTTCATTGTTAAAAGTGCTATACAAATGAAAATGAATTGAATTGAATTGGATTGAGAGGGAGGAAGGCCCTCCCTCCCCAGAAAAGGAGTTGGAAATGGAGGAGGGGGAGGAGGAATCAGCTTCCTCTCTCCAAACAGTTTCAGAAAAGTCTATGGAGACTAGTGGGAGTGACTGTGAGCTCCCTTATGCTCAGGTACAGAAAAAGCCTGCGGGATCTCCTCTCCTGGTAACAGAAGAGAAAAAGCTAAGGGCAGTGCATCGGCCAGATACTTCCTCCTTGGAAGATATGTGGCCCTCACCACTTCCCAATGAGGTCTCTTTTCTGCATTTTTAGCTAAAAACATCGTCGCCAAAGGAGCTACAAGAGATCCCCTCTTAATCAGAAGACTGTTTTAAAACCTTGCATCCAAGAGAGGAGTTCTGGTTAAGTGGTGATGGCACCAGAGCCTCTCCAAGTTTTTACACGGGACTGCCTGCCAACCGATGCTACATTGACGCCCCACTTCTTTCCTGATCACCTTATGCTGTCATGCACCCTTTCGCTTCCCACGGGTGTGACGGTAGTGGGAGGGTTGTGGAAGCTGAACTGCTCTCTTTTAGAGGACATAGGAGTGGTCAGAAAATATAAGGAGCAGTTAAGCCAATGGCAGACCCTCCAAGGACCTTTTCGGCTCACGAGCACAGTGGTGTGAGACGGTAAAAGGCCGGACGAGACAGTTTTTAAGAAAGAAAGGGAGGTAAAAAAAGTCTAAGGAAGAAAGACGCATTGTGGGGCTGCAAAGAAGACTGCAGTGATATTTTAAACTTTTAAATAATGGGTTTGATTTTAAAGAAAATTTAAATGAAGTAAAAAAAGAGAGATGTCAGTTTTAGCCGAAACCAAGGGTAAGGGGATTATTTTAAGAAGCAAAGAAAGAGAGCTAGAAGAAGGAGAAAAGTGTACCAGGTACTTTTTTTAAAAGATTATATCGAAGGGAGGGGCTTTTACAAAGTTAAAATTTGCAGGGAAGGAAACAGAGAAGACGGAGGAGATTTTAAAAGGGGTCGAGACATTTTATAAAGACTTGTACAGCCCAAAACAGGTACTGGTCGACAGTGACAATGTGCTTTTATTCCAGGATTTTACCATTTTAGAAATTCAAAAGGCTCTTAAAGGTTTTAAAAGAGGGAAGGCCCCAGGTATGGATGGACTCCCTCTAGAGTTTTACCTGACCTTCTGGGACATTTTAGCACATGAATTACTGACTGTTTTTAAAGAATTTGAGACCTTGGACAGACTTCCTGACAGTTTTAGAATAGGGATAGTTTCTTTGCTTTACAAAAAAGGAGACAAGACGGACCTAAAAAACTGGCGAAAGATTACACTTTTAAATTTTGACTGCAAACTTTTTAATAAAGTTTTAGAGGACGTGATCCGCCTGGATCAAACCTGCGCTGTGCCTGGGAGGAAGATCACAGACAGCCTAGTACTGATCAGAGATGCCATCTGTTGCGAGAGACAGAAACATTCGATTAGTGGTTCTAAATTTAGATTTTGAAAAAGCTTTTGATCGTGTCTCGCACCAGTTCCTGTTTCAGGTTCTGCAAAAAATGGGTTTCCCAAAACGATTCATAGCTTGGGTGGGACTGCTGTACAAAGACCTGATCAGCAGAATCTTAGTTAACGGGCATGTGTCCAAAGCGGTAGATATCCATAGCGGTCCGTCAGGGCTGTCCATTATCTCCCCTTTGTATGTGGCTTGTCGAGCCACTGGCGGATTTTGAGAAAGGACAAATGGATCACGGACTGTCCCGGGACCGGTGGACTGGCGACTTGTGTTTTATACATGACGGCGTGACCCTTTAGCCACGGACGTTTTATCGGTAGGCGATGGACTTGACTGACTGTGCGGTCGGGCTTTGGGCGCCAAGCTCAATAGGAGCAAGTCGAGGCCCAGCTGGGCCGTGGAAATATTGACAGAGGTGGACTGGAAGTGGATTTTAAAACAACGATTTTAGGGGTAAAATTTGACAAAGAAGGGAGGGGCGGAACTGGCCTGACTTGATAGGAAAGTTAGGCAGCGACTGGGTTTTGGGGACTAAGACAGATGACGATAGAAGGTAAAGTTTTAATTTTTAAAGCAGTGATTTTACCTTTGATTTTACTTGTCTGTTCTGTTTTAGTCCCAAAGAGAAATTCTTTTAGTTGGAGAAGGCGTGTTTCTTCTTGGGGAGCGGGAGTGGAGGTCGCTGGGACCTGAAGTGAAAGGCCAGCCTGCTCTGAAAGGCAGTGGCCTTTTAGGACGCCTGGTCCTGAACAATGGCATGATTTGCTTATTTATTTATCAAAAAAGATTATCTGCTTTTTAAAAATTATTAATTTTATTAAATGTAAAGTATCTTTAAGAATGTGATTGACAATAAAAACATTTTATCTCTTTTACGACTTTCTGGCCACTGGTGAGTATTTGTTGGCCTTTAGGAGCAAATCCTCTGTTTAGAGTAGGGCATGCCACTCTCCTTCATATGCACAGGCAGACCTGTGACTGGAGGCCGATCACTTGTGGAGACTACAGTAGCTGCTAAAGTTCTGCACCAGAGAGGTCATGGTCATGGTTCACCCAGACCAGACCTGGTGTCAGGGAGGATGTGCATAAACCTGGCGTGAGATGGCATGGCAGAACAGCACAGGGTACCCCAGCAAGTTGGACCAGGAAAAAGACCGTCTCACATGAGTTTCTTGGGCGAATGGGAAGGCCTGCTTTTACTGCCATGGTCCACCTGCGCTGGGGGTCAGCCATGGTGGTGAATGGGCACTTGTCAGCTGATTCTACAGTGAGGAGCAGGGATGTGCTATAACCTTTGCTCATGTTTTGTACATGGAGCCTTTGGCAAATGCTTGAAGGGAGCATCTTCCAGGGACTGCATATCAGGTGCAGGAGGATAAGGGCCAAGGTCAGGTCGCTGATGATGCGTGTTTCTTGTCAGGTGAGGACTTCTGCAGGGCATGCTTTGGAGACCTTAAAAAGCCACTGGAGCAGCGTGTTAGAAATAAAGAGGAGAAAGAACAAGCTCATGCTGTTGTTCTTTCCTTGAGTGCATAGCTCTCAGTTGTGTGGCGTGTTTAATTTCATTTAATAAATAGACTCAATTGCTTTATTTTTAGGCTCCTATGTCACGGCACTTCTCAGGAAGCTTCATCTCTTTAAAAGATGAACTGAACTTTCTTTGAACTTTTTTTTTCTGCTTCTTTTTTCTTTTTTTTTTCTGTTCAGTTCTCCATTTCACAGTGGAGAAATCTCTGACAATTCATAAAACAGTGTTTGTCAGAATGTTAACTGTAAAAAACATTTGTGTCTGGCTCAGATATTCTTCGAGGCCAACCAGTCAAGGTTTTAGATGAGGATGGCATCTGGAATTGCTCTGGCGAATCCCCATTAAACAATGGGAGGGCGGATTCTTTACCTGCCTTTGATGATTGTGTTGGGAGAGAACAGAGCTAATTGCAGGGCATCAAACTATGTTGGAAGTGTAGTGGGCATTTAGCCAGTGTGTCAAGAATTATGTGGGAAGTGTAAAGGAATTGGTCACAGGTTTGAAGAGTGCACCATTGGCAGGCTTATCAAACCACCTCTACATAGATTGTCCTGATCTTTTCCATCAAATTAAAAGGCAAAAGATGGCACAGAGGAACAAACAGAGAGGCCCTGAGGTTTGGCGGAAATTTAAACTCCAGCCAGCCAGGGATTGGACAAAGATGGGGGCGGCCTCAGGGCAGTCAAATAAGAAGGAAAAAGAGTTGGAAATATTGGTGGACACCTCTTGTTTGTTGTTACATTTCATTTAAAAATCTTAGACTTATCTGTCTTTCTCCTTTTTTCTCTTCTTTTTCTCCTCCTTCTTTCTTTTCTCTTTCTTTTTATCAGTAATCTTCCAAGATATTAAATGTCTCCATCTGACCCATGAGCCACTGAATACCTGTCAACTTTATTTTTCTGATGTAACTCTAAGATCAAAGGTCAGGGACCTTGCCAGTGGTTTGATCATGCACCCAGCCCTTTAGGAAATGGCTCAAAAAATTAACAAGTAATGAGATACAAATGTTTGTTGTGCAGCGTGTAATTGCAGACTAATTCAAGCTTTCTTTCTTTCTTTTTCTTTTCCTCTCTCAGTGTTTCACTTCCCCTTTTTAAACATATCCTTTTAAAATATTTTCTAGCATGTTTTCTAGATTTCAAAGTAGCTCACCTAATTAAGAAACCTGACCTTGCCCATCAGCTGTCAACACAGTAATATCAAATCTCCCTTTATAAAAAGAAAAGGGAGCACAGCAGTTATGCTCACATCTACTTTGTACTTTTTTGAAATATATAGTCAGTTTGGTATCATCATTCATTAATTAAATCACTGCTTTTCTTTCTTTTTCTTCTTTTTTCTTCTTCTTTTGTCTGATCTTCTCTTCAGACTTTTTTTTTCTTTCTCTTTTATTTCTTTTCTGTGCTATCAGTTTGTTGATGTAAATATGAGTTCTAAATTTATAGTTTATGAGTTTATGCTTTTTCATCTAAATTGCTACTGTCGCTTTGCTGTCTTTTGAAGGCTAAATGCTTCTTAGTTCAGGAGAAGAGCAAGAGTTCCAAACTTTTCAGCTACACTGGCTCCCATCAAACTCCTTGATTATAAAATCCTACTACTGTTAAGTTTTTACCAAAGTGTCTGGGAATTCTGAAGTACTTTTGGGCTTCAGATCAAAGGTGCAGGCTATCTGTTGGTCAATTAAATCAGTAGATCTTTCTTATAAGACAGTTTGGAGAGCTGAAAACATATTTATTTAGAAGCATCTGATTTTTCTTGAAGAAAAGAGTGGACATGTAGAGTGTTTGGGAAGATATTTGTATGAGTATCTAAGTCAGGTTTGTTGAAGTGAAGTGGGGAAACTTTTATCAGATCATGTTTGTACCTTTGGCTTTTAGAGTGTAGCTCTTGGGAGTAAACTCACAGTGTTTTCTTTTCAATAAAATTAAGCAATCTTTCTTTTTTTTTTTTTTTTTTTTCTTTTCTCTTTTTGAGTTTTCTGCTCAAGGTAGGAAGATCTTCTGGACTTTTCTAGGTCTGCCTCTGGATAGTGTTCTTTTGACTGGAGGTGATTGGAGGTTTCTCATCAAGCTTTTTCAGTTCAGAAAAGAGAGGATGGATTAGACTGTAGTTAATGTCAAGTGCATCGACTCAGGATACTTTTTGATCATCATCACTTTTCCAATATCGTTTTGCTATAAATGGACATTTTCCCTCCTCAGCTTTTTAGCTAAAATCTTACAAAGAGGCCTCTGTGGCCCGGAGTCAGTGACCCCCAGCCCATGGGGATAAAGAGGAGCAAGTGTCACAAGAAAATAATGATTTTAATGTTTGTCTCTGCAGGTTTGTATATGTTGTTTTAGAAAAAGTACATGCCTTTTAATTAACATACTGCTCATGGCTCACCATTTTAACAATTAATGTCAGTGTGGTCTGCAAGTGTTTTATCCTTTTAAAATATTTTAAGTCGATGTTTTTTATTGCAGAGTGTTCTCTGCCTTTTAAAATAATTAAGTGGGAGGAAAGTGGACTCAGGACCCTCCATGTGGGTTCAATGGCAACAAGTGTTGCCATTTAATCAATAATCAAATAGGTGAAGGCAGCACGGTGACTCGGGCACTTTTAAATCTGACTTTTTAAACAAGGATCTTAATATTCTAAGTGTATGGTTTTACTGAAAAAAAATGAGAAATGAACTTTTAGAAGACCTGCAGCCCCACATGCTGGGAGGGTTCCCCAGTTTTAGCAGGGATTTTAACTGTGTTTTATCTAGGAAAGATAGTGGGCGGATTAATGTTATAACATCGGTTTTTTTGAAAGGTTAGTAAGAATTTTAAATCAAGCTGTAAATGCTGAGTGTTTCACCTGTGGTTTTCTGGAGTGACCTGGGAGAATAAGAGGAGCCTCTCTGAGGTCAAGGTCATAGAACCTGACAGGTCATGGACCAACCCACAGCTACAGATGTCCTGAAGTGGAGCGGACCAGACCTGAGGCCTCCACTGGGTGCAGTGAGGGAGAGGCTGTGAGGAACTCTCTCTCTTATCTTTAAATTTCCTGTTGAATAAAAAGCAGTCTCTTTAGGACCTTTTTTGTGTCAGTGTGGGACACAGTGGCTAAAAGTTTTTTAAAAGAAGAAGCTGTAAAGAAGGACATAACAAGAAAGTATTAGGTTTCTGCAGAAGAGTCACTTGTAGGGTTAGCCTGTGGAGAGAAATGACTTCAGAAACCGCAGTTGAGGTTAGGAATGCTCGCTCCAAGGTGAACAGTCCATTCAGCATATGACCTCCTGGTGGAAAGGAGTGCTACCAGGTGGAGAGACCAGGCTTTTTAGGGAAGAAATCTGGAGGGTGAACCAGGGTTGCCTGTGAGAAGATCTCCTAGAATTTAGAGGGTAGTAGACACAGATATAAGGTTTGTTGCCATGGCGCTACCAGGAATACTCCATGGCGAATTTAGAACTAGCAGTTTATGGGGAAGGCGTAGGCGTGCTGAGCATTATGGCATCCATAGCATGTGTAAGGATTCCGAACACCTGAGGCCGACAACTTGCAGTGGGACCCGCGGTTACCGTCATCCTCAGAGTTTGTCACCATTTGATTCGAAAGGTTTTTTTGTCCCTACTTTGCGGGCCTCGGACGGCCATGGCAAGGCAATCACACGCCTGATTTGCGAATACTCCGCATGAATAGCTTCTCCTGTTCAGGGGCTTACCGATCGATTCTGGGGAGTCGGTCGCCTCAGGGCACGCAACTAATCCATTATTCGGCATTGGCTGCAGATAAATTCGGGAGATGCTACGTCGGCTAGATGCAGCCGTGACAAGCCATATAGGCCGTACCCAGATGTACTCGCCATGTTGTTGACCAACATCGTGGCTTGCGACTTTCATGCTCGATTTGTTATTTACAATGGGGTCTCCTGGGCATTAGTTGGATCACAGGGTTGACGAACCTGAGTGCCGATGGATTCGCTGACAAGCGGTTTAGCGGGGCGGGCACTGTTTCATTTGTTCCCTGCTCTTGGCCTGTTACAGTTTTTTTTTTTTTTTTTTTTTTTTTTTTTCAAGGGCTTAAGGTGGTTTGATGATCTTTCGTTAGACAGTGCTGCTGCTTATTGACTACTTTTGATGCCTTGGGCTCACTAAACTCGCAAAAAACTGGCTGAACAAGGTCCCATAAGCTAGGTTTCAGTCGTTCGGCAACCAGTTGGTGGGGAACTTGCGTATTCATGGGTTTAGTGATTGTTATTTGTTTGTTGAAACATCTTGTTAAAGTGTCATTTACATTCATTCCTGCAAATGAAACATTTGTCTGCTTCTGGGCAGACGGTTCATGGCATCGCACACACGAGGAATTTATTGGGGGCCACACGAATTAGTTCAGGTATTATGCGAGGCTATTTTTACATTGCATGAGTATTCACAGGCGGGGACAATAAGAAAACTCTCAAAATATGTGACCAAAAAAAAAAAAAAAAAATCATACTTATGGAGTGAAACCGGGTCGTCATTGTTTTTCCTGAATGGCCCAATTATAAGGCACGAATCTGACCATTGAGGGGGCGGACATGGTATAACATGGATTTTTTGTGGGCTAAGACATTTTGGTATAAAATGTCACTTATCGATGGAATCAATTGACACTCCAAAAAAAAAAAAATGTTCGCTGATCAGGTCGCTACTGCAGTTTAAGTGGGTCTGACAAACTCAGTTAACCGTGTTCTTCAGTTCGCTACTCCTATTCAGAGAACATTTTAGCGGACTGAAAAAAAAAATAAGAATCTGGATCTTTCTGGGTGATAAAGGACGGTGACTACTTTGTCATCTATATCGCGTAAAAGTGCTACAATATGTTCTTTCATATAACGTTGAAAAGGCGCCATTTTTTGGGCAAGCATTCAAAAAAAAAATCGGATTTTTACCCGCTTAGCTGTAGCAGTTCAAAAAAGAGCTCGGTAGAATTACTTTTACTTTGTCTACGCCGAAAATGATCATTCGTCATACCATGTGTTGGGGCTTATGAACTCCGTTGAAGCTCATTAATCTTGTTTCGTAATAGTACGCTTTGCCAGATTAGGCTGTTCCGTGTCTGACAGTTTTGACAAGTATGGCTCGGCACCATTAATGCCCGAACAGAACCAATTTCTAAAAAGATTTTAAGATCATGGAATAGCTACTAGCGAATTGCCAACCGACATCTAATCGGACTCCAATCGTGTTGTCCTGAACATTTATGGTTGTTCAAAACTAAAACGGTGCTTACTTTTTGCGCCCCAAAAATCTTAGCGCCGCACTTCCCCAGAGAACCAAAAATCTTTTTATTCATTGAAAGAAAAAAAAAAAAAGGTCTGGCTCTTACAGCTCCATTGCTAAGGACGTTGCTCTACCAGTAGATATCAAGATCGTGGGTCACTCGTTGCGTTCGTGTACTTTAGATTTTCTTTCTGTAATAACTGAAGCACTATATAAGCCGGGCATGCCCAGTAATCCGAGGTTCAGTCCTTAATCGCTTACTTTCTTGGATTTTGCTTCTAGAAACGCGAAGTATCGATAAAAACGGTCTTCCCCACGATAAATAAGATAGCCCACTCGGGTTGCAATTTCATTTTCTTTTTCTGTATTTAGATGAGACAGTCAAACAGGGGAATCTCAGCAGAAACCTACTGCTAAGGATTTTGAAATTCTACTCCTGCCACAGTTGCTCAGGATTTCAACGCCCCTCTAATCTTGCCACGGCCAATAGGCTTTCATACTTCTGCGAGTCGGCTCAGGAGCGCGGATGTCTCACGTGCGCTTTCTAGCGAATAAAGTTCTTCTGTCGCCCAAGGAGTTTTTTTAGAGGAGCAGAAATGCTTGAGTGGTAACGCGGTTTTCAAAGTAAAAGAATAGCCACGATATGAACAGGGACAGTCATAACATCATACGGTGGAGCTTGCTGTCTACTTTTACGCTCACAATCCGTTCATGGCTCAAGTGCAGAAAAATCTTTCGCCTATGGACATAGGAGCTTGGACCTCTCACTTCTTTGCAAGAAGTGCAGCACGCGTAAAGTTTCAAACTTTTCAGGAGACATCTTGAAGTCTGACCCCTCCATTTGCAGGCTTCGAGTTTCGGAGGGACTCGGGTTTGACCCATTTCAAATCTGGACTTCGTTGCTGTGGTCAAGCAAACGCAGCATATTTGGCTAATTCCTCTTTCTTTCTAGGAGAATTTTCGAAAACGCGTGGATAAGAGGGTGCATAGGTTCTTTTCTTTTGCCGCGCTTACTTTTCATTTCTGCAGCTTTCAATTCTGACCCAGATCTTTTCTTATCTTTTCTGGGGAATATTTTTGCCAAAGCTCTATGCAAGACTTGCTTTTCATGGCCGTGGAAACGGCGTTGCAGAGACCCAGCACTTGTTCTTTCAGTCCAGATAGGCCCAGAATGAAACAAACAGAGGTTGAAACCCGCACACGAGCTCAAGGCTTCTTGCTAGGCCGCTTTGCACCAATCGTCGCAGGGTGTTTTATCGGTCACGCCCTTGGGGACCAAAGCCGTGACTCTCAAAATTGTTAAGCCGGGGTTCAAGTGGCTTAACGAGGTTTCGCTCCGTAGCTAGACGTTATTTCAGTGGCTGCTAGTCTTGTACCTGTAATTACCTAGGCGCCAGTACTGATGCTGCTTTTTAGGATACCATAAGAGGGCAATAACAATGCATAATCGGACCGACTACATCCTTTTTTAGGTGATGACAGTCAAGTGGACTCATACATATGCCTGCGGGGGTAGTCGAAAAGTTCAATCGTGGGGAATTAGAAGTTGCCGCATGCTCGACAGGCCTGGTAATCTGCTTGTAACACGGGACTCCTTTCCAGTTTTTCAGTTTATCACACGTATGTTAGGTTTTATCCCATACTTGGTCGCACTGACTTCCAATGCGCACTAAAAGCGATTCCTGGTTTCTACTGCAGTACAGGCTTGTGCAAAGTCTTGACAATCGTCATTGCTTACTATCTGCAATGCTTGCTTTTTGTATGAAGAACGTTTCAAATTTTATTACCAATCCGCCATTCTGGCATGCATACTGGGCCACAATAAATTGTTTAATATCTGTAGTCGGTACTCATCCACTCAGTTGATCTTGAGAGATGGGTACACATGATGACTTTGACTATTATCAATACTTCAACGATTATGCAGGGGTTTAACCGTACTTTATAGCCAGCGCTGTCACCTTTGAGCACCTTATACAATCTGTTACTTGGGTAGGGGGATGTCGGCAATGCCCGGATATTACTCAGCGGAATTAGGTTTTGAATCAAAAACTTTTCATTAAGTGAAGCGAGTCGGAGGAGTTTCCGATTAGACAGCCTTGTTTTGCATCTTTCAGAGCCTTCTACGAGTAATGAGGGTTTTAAACTGATTAGGGGATCTCTTTTTCTTTTTCGAAATACACCATAATTATTATGTTATTGCAACCGGACAATGTACTTTTCTAATTGAAGATAGGGGCTTTTCATGGCTAAAATGAAAACAAAAACTCAGAGGGATGAAAAATAGCGGAATTTCGCGGTCAGTTCTTTTTCTTCTTTTATGATTTCGGCAACTTTGAAGTTTCTAAAAAGTTTAGACTAAAGGATAAGTTGGAGAAAAGCCGCAAGCTCTGTTAAGGATAAAGTACTTTCTATTAATGCTCTACAGAGCGGATTTCTTTGTAGGCCAAAAGTCTTTTTCATTAGGCCGATGCGTAGTCAACCCTCCAGACCATGTAAGACGCGTGCACACATATAGTTCTTTCTTTTAAATTGATCACAAATGAAGCTTTTACAGGACATATAAGCATCAATCTGGGAAGATAAAGATACGCCAACCTCAGCTTTTGGCACTGAAAAAGACTAGGGCCATAGATAAAAGTCTTTTCATCGGTATTGGTGGGACATCCGAATCTTTTTCTTTTTCTGTCGATCATAAATGGCCATAGCTCACTCGGCACTCATCTTTGGCTAGTTTTTCTTTTTCCTCGGACATTTCTTTTCACTGGCTAACACTTTTTCATTAAGCGCCTTTTTCCTGCCAGCCACATTGTGTCTTGGCAATTTATGCACTTCTGAAAAAGGGGTCGAATATTTCGCTTTTTCTGTGCTGTTGCAGTCTACTACTTATTTTCTTTTCAGAATTAAAAGGTGACGTGCCCGGAAAACCACCAGGAGTTTTCAGTTTTTCTAGTTCAGCCTTTCAATTTAGGGTTTCTCCTAGTACTGTCTCCGCTTGCTCAATATTTTGAATATCTACGTAGTTTTCCAAAACTATACTTATAGTCCTGTTAAAAAATTGCTTCCTTCGTAATGCTGGCCTACTCGTTTTAGAGGGAAGCTATTATGGCAACTCAAAATTCCGGAGACAAATTTTGCCGGACGTTTACTATCTGCCTGTTTTCATGGCTAGCGATTAGATGAAACTACCTATGCAACACCTGAGAAAGGAAATTGAGTTCGAAATATAATAAAGCGCTCAGTGCTTTTATTGTCGTTGCTGACTAGTCAAAACTATTGCGTTACTTTTCGGATAACTACTAGATTTTTGCGTGGTAGTGTCAGTTCTACGCACCTAGCCTAGCGTAAATTCGCCCTATAGAAGGCAAACCCTCGGAACAGGTTTTGTTTTGGTTTTTGATAGGCTTTCGTGTTCCCTTATTTTTATCAGTTGAGGCATAGGGCTAATGCCGCTCAAAAAGCCTCGTAGGACCTTTTAGGCATCGCTATTGTTAGTAATACCTACTTGTTTTCTATGGACTGGGCTTAAGGCCTCCTATTAAAGAAATGCGTTGGCGGGCTCAAAATCTCAAAGCCAGGGGCTTTTATCCAAAGTGGCGTTTCAAAAAAAATTAGGATAAAGAGCTTCTAATTCCAGGGGAAGGGCTGCTTTTGAAAAATTTAAGACGTGATTTTCGCAACTTTCACCACATACCGGCTTCTATTGCGTACTATCAGGCTAAGATGGTCTTGGGTATCTACAAGTCTGTATACTTGCGGCAGTACATCATTGGCAAACATAGCTTCTTTTTTTAAATCGCAATTCTATTCAGACCCTTTTTAGGCCTGAGAAATTTACAAGTCGCCTTTTGGTCCCACGATAAGTATAATACCCTTATTACCATAGTAGCGGCCGTAAAGATCAGCTGTCACTGTAGTTTTCAGCAATACGCTTCTCAGGCGAAGCTGTAAGGATTCGGGTTCAATTCGTTACGAGTTTTTCGTTCTTATCGGTGTTTAATAGCTAGAGGTTTAAGCCTAGTATAAAGGGAAGGGCAGTATTCAATACCTGTAAATGCGCCGAATGGCTATAGGGGAGCCCTGATCTGGCGGGTAAGATACAACAAGCCTGTGGCGTGTTTTCGGTCCACGGAAGCGGGAAGACAATGCCAGTTAAGAATTTGAAGATTCAAGCTTGCAAAACATTTTATAAACGTTGATCAATTTTGCTCGGCAAATTTCCATCACTGTCCGAGAGACGAAAAAAGCTCAGAAGTAGCTTCTGTTCCCAGTATCCCTCTTAAAGCCAGAGGCATTACGCGATAGAAATTTTTGAATCAGCATGGCGGCACCAGGTGACACTCAAGCCCACTCTATGTACGCCGCAGTCGAGTCTTCATTTAACGGACCTCTGATAAAAGAGCCACAATCCCGTTGGTGCATAGCTTTCCGTGTACAATTTGTACTGCTCCGCCCATGTTGCTTAAGCCCTGGCCCCGACTGTGCAGAATTTAAGCTTTCTAACATTTGGCAGAAAAAGAAAAAGCCAGCCCACGGCGTCTCGTACTTTTCTCCTTACATAGCACGTACCTGTTTACCATGCACAAACTATTTGCCCCATGTTACAGCGTCTTGAATAGCATCGGGTGTGCGTTTTAAACTAAAAGTCGCGAGTGGGAGGCTATATCGTTTAAGGCTAAATAGCTTTTATTTCTTTTTCTTTTTCCTTTGTTATTTAGATTTATGAGTTCAGGAGGGCTTCTTCTATTCCCTATTCCAGGTAAAAAGGTAGCCGAAAAAAGATGCTTTTCAACATTCCAACGGAGATAAAAATCTGTACTGAACCTACTTACCGGTTTTTTTCAATCGGATTACTTTTGCATATCCTATCACTCTCTGTAATCAGATTTTCGCTTTCCATTAGCATCGTGACAATGCGATCACCACTGTTTACATTTTTGCTCGAGGTATTTTACTTCTCTAGAGGACGCCACTTGCATTACGTGCCGATAACGTGAGTACTATTTTCAAAGAAACTCGCAAGCTTTCGATTGCTGTGGAACTTTACGCATAGGCGCATCTCTCTCAACCCTAGAAGGATCTTGTAATGCCCAATTAGCCCTAGTTAGCGTTTTCATATTTTTCACCTTCATCTACCGGCAAGGGGCACCATATTAAATGGGTTTAAAAACTTTTAAATCTGATGCTTTACGAAGCCGTTCATTGATCTGTAAGCGCGGCTGGAGTTAAGATGAATATTTTTGCGATGCACCTTTGCTATTCGAAAAAAAATGAACAGGCTTTTATGACAGCTTGCGTGCCTGCAATTATAGCACATGAAGAGGTATGAAAGAAAAGGCATTCCTTTTTGGCATAATGGTAATAACTTCTAGCGGGCTTAGGATGACTAAAATGGTGCTTTATCACCCATAGGGGCTAAGCGCGTGTACTTCATGATTCAAAAGTAAATGGCCACTAAGCGACAGGGACTTAGCTCGTCATGATCACCACATCTTGCATTAGAATTTTTTCATTTAACGTTGAACCAGCAGAATCTTGGTTAACAGGCATGTGTCCAAAGCGGTAGATATCCGCAGCGGCATCCATCAGGGCTGTCCGCTATCTCCCTCTTGTATGTGGCTTGCATCGAGCCACTGGCGCAGGCACGAGAAAGGACAAATGGATCAACGGACTGACCGTCCCGGGACGGTGGACTGACGGCGACTTGCGTTTTATACATGGATGACATGACCCTTTTAGCCACGGACGTTTTATCGCGAAGGCGATGGACTTGACTGACTGGTACGGTCGGGCTTCAGGCACTAAGCTCAATAGAAGCAAGTCCGAGGCCTAGCTTTTCGGGCCGTGGGAAGCCATTGACAGATGTGGACTGGAAGTGGATTTTAAAACAGAGTCTATGATTTTAGGGGTAAAATTTGACAAAGAAGGGGGATGGAGTGGGAACTGGCCTGACTTGATAGGGAAAGTTAGGCAGCGACTGGGATTTTGGGGACTAAGACAGAGGACATCAGTTTAAATTTTTAAAGCAGTGATTTTACCTTTGATTTTACTTGTCTGTATTGTTTTTAGTCCCAACAGGAGATTTCTTTTAGGGTTGGAGAGAGCAGTATTCTATTTCTTGTGGGGATCTAAGACAAAACCGCTGCCATGGCCCGATTCTGGATGGGGTCTTACCTGAGAACGTTAAAGATTTTACCAGTTGACTTCAAAACCCCAGTGTCTTTTAACCTCCCCAAGGAGTATGGTTTTATTAAAAAGTTGTTAAAGAGGTATCTTTTAGAAAATGAAAATGTCACATTTTAACTAATCACAAGTCTATTATCTTTCTTGTGCAGGATCGGGAAACTGTGAGCCCAGTTCCAGGCCTCACCCTAGGTGAGACCAAACAAGTTTGGAGGAAGGCTGCCTACCCGGCTCTCCAGAACAGGCACAAGGACTTGTCATGGATAGTGGCCCATGAGATCCTACCGGTCAGGGCGGTATTGCACTCGCGTGGCATGGCCACATGCCCTACCTGCCCCTGGTCCGAATGCCATGCCCCAGAGACCGTGCAACACCCCTGTTATTCCCGTGCCTACCAGCGGGTGGGGTCCAGATGAAATGCAAGCTCGCCGTCCTAGGAGTGGGCAAGTAATGGAAGGGCTTTACAAAGCAGCAGTTCACCGTGCTCTGGCTCATACTTAATGCCACAAAGAATGCCATCTGGTCCACCAGAAACCTGTTGGTAGCGCGTTGTCCCTGCATGCGGCGAGCAGATGGTGAGGGGCCGAAAGGTCCTGGCTGCCCGTAGATGCCCGCTTACCAACATCGTCTACGTGAGCAGCGGACTAGAATTTGGAGGAACTCCACAGGGACCTGAAGTGGAATGCCTTGGCCTGCTCTGAAGACTTGAGTGATAGCCCTTTTTGATAGGGAGTCGCACCCGGTCCTGAACAAGAGTGGATCAAGACTTGCTTATGTATTTATTTATTTATTCGTCTGCTTTTCTAAATAAATTATTCATTTTATTTGATATGTGGAAAGTAAATCATGCTGTAAGAATGTGATGGTGACAAAATATTTTTACAAAAAAAATAATATCAGTTTAATATCTAATACATCCTCTATATGAGGACTACATATTAAACGGACCGTGGGAGTCTAAGAGGGCTCCATGCATCAGCCCGGTATTGCAGTACTTCTGGGAATGGTGCACCTCTTTACCTGTTAAAAAAGCAGAAATAAAGAGAGAGAAAAACCAAGCTCATGCTTATTGTTCTTTTCTTGATAGCTCTCAGCTGTGTAGCGTGTTCAATTTCATTTAATAAATATAAGTTCAATCTTTTCTTTTCTTTTCTTCTTTTTTTCTTTTCTTTTCTTTCTTTTCTTTTCTACACCTGTGCATTATCAACAGTTTTCTTGCCACAGGCCAATTTACCCTTAGCAAGCTTTCTAGCTCACCAATGGACTTTCAAAGGCCTAGCAACACCCAAAGTATAGCTCGGGTTTCTCTTCATTCACGAATAAATCTTTCGCCTTTTACTAAAGATTTCCGTGGAGAGGAACATTGATGAGTTCCGAATATTTTTGCAGGCTTTGCTATTGCGAAGCTACTTGTTTTCTATGTGTTACGTACTAGGATAGCAGCAAATACAGACATGGAGTCATGAATCCGTTTCAATAATTTATCTGAAACCCATTTGAAATAAATTTACAGCTCACTATATCACAGTCGTTTTTTTTTTTTTTTTTTTCAGGTCTTAAACAAAAAGGTTAAAATAAAAGGCTAGACTTTTATCTAAATCTTGTTGCTAGCTTCTACAACTCTTTCACCACTGCGCTGCGTAATATCCTGAAGAGTGGCTCAATAACTACCGTCCAGTAGTCAATCAGGTTATCGCTCTTCTGCCTTTTGGCTCAGATCAAGTGTAGAATCTTAGCTTGATGCCGCAAGAAGGCAAAAAAATGCCAGCCAGTGGTGCAGCTTTGACATAAGCGTAGAGTGGAGCTGCAGAAGGATGTGACGGCGTAAGTGAAGAAATGCTTTGGATGGTATTGGGTGGTCCTCCGAATTTTGCAGGATCTATGATCTCCGCACGATGGCTGCCTCAAAGATCTTCTGCTTACAGAATGTTACATTGTCTGGTTTCTTGGATGTGACTTTTGCCTCCTTTGTGGACTGCTCTTACTTTTTTGACCAGTGCTCCAGACAACTCAGAGAGTAAGTTCTCTGTGGATTATGACTAGTGCCTCACATGGTCCCACAGATGGTCCACCTATATAACTCCTTTGTCACAGTTAATGACATCAGGTCCTTTGTGGGGAGGTACTGCTCCTCTGTGTCAGTGGGAGAGAAAATCTGTGGCCGTTATGGCATCTGGAATGGAAAAGGGAGATACCTGGTGAGGCTGAAGGTAGAGCCCATGGTACCTGGGGGCCTGTTGCATCCCCCAGGCAGCTTTGCTATTGGGCCTCACCAGGGTTTTCTTCATTACCCTGGCCAACCCCTTTACTGCCGGTGGTGCGGGGTGCTAGGCAGTAGAGGGGTTGGCAAAGGTGTCCCCTATGCGAATTGGAGGGCCACGCAGTGGCAGAATGTGACGCAACAAATACCTGCAGCCTTTGCGGAAGTAAAGAACATTGTTTCGACACTGCCCTCTCGGAGAGGCACCTTGCAAGCCTGTCCTCAGAAGAGTTGGAGGCTTCAGGTGTGCTCCAAGAGGAGTGCAAGACAAGGCGGAGATGGCTCAGAGAGAATCAGAGCCGTCAAAATGGGCAGAGAAGGAGACCCACATGGGGCCAAGTGAGGCAGGCAATGTTCTTCACGAGATGGGCTATTGTGATTGTGATATCAGCCGAAAACATGGGTTTTCGTCTGTTTTCTAACCAGTGGAAGGAACACCTGCTGGTGAAGAATTACCACATGTGCCCTTGGCAGTTGTAGTGGATCCAATAGAGTTCTTTAATCCTTGGCAAGTGTATGGAGCCCCACGAGTTGGGCAGAAGCCCTGAAGAGCTTGGGTGCACCCTCCAGCCTGGCTCAACCGGAGTGGGCAGTTGCAGAGCCTGAGGATGGCCTGGAGAAAGGTGACTTTGGGCAGGAGATGGAGGGAAGAGCAGTGCCTTCTAAGGGTTGGCAAACAAGGCAGGCAGAAACAACATCAGAGGACAGGAGGCCAAAACGTTCATGATTGGAGCAGAGGTGAAAATTGAACCTTCTCACAGGAGATGTCCACATGAGAACCAGACAAGCCATAGGTAAGAGGGCCAAATGTGGGGAAGGGAGTCGACCTCCTCTTGTAACAGACTTTCAGGAGGAAGGGGTAGAACACAGTAAAATGGGTAACTGAAGATGAAGGATGGTCCCAGGTGATGGTGAGGAGACCTGGGAGGGGACAGGGACTGAATAGAGACCTGCTGACAGTTTAAGAGGAGGCATTAGAGTGCAGAGCTCTGACCCATCGGCTAAGGTGGGGTTAATCTCTCTTCTTCATAAGTAGGAGATAGAGCAGACTTGGCCAGGTGGAGGCCGATCATGCTACGGACAACTGACTATAAGATCTTGGCCAAGGTATTGGGCCACCGTCTGAGAGAGGTGATGGCCCAGGTAGTTCACCCTGATCAGACAAACGCAGTGCCTGGAGGTTTGAACCTGGCACTGATCAGGGATGTGTTGGCATGGGTTAAACAATGCCAAGTGCAGATAGTTTTGATAAGCCTGGACCAGGAGAAGGCTTTTGACAGGGCTCTCATGTGTTTCTTTTCAGCATCCTAAAGCGAATAGGCTTTGGCCCCAGCTTTATTACCTTGGTCCATCTTTTATGCAGAGGATTTAACCTGCGAGCAGTGATTCCCTTTACAGGGACATCTCCATGGTCAACAGATCGCCCATGGCACTACCAGAAGGCAGCAGATTTTGTCCGTGGCCAGCCCTGGTGCTTGAAAAACAGTCATTTGCTAGATCAAAAGAGGCTGTATAAGAGTTGGAGGATTGCAGTA
The DNA here is from genome assembly GCF_014805685.1 of Silurus meridionalis. NCBI lineage: Eukaryota > Metazoa > Chordata > Actinopteri > Siluriformes > Siluridae > Silurus > Silurus meridionalis. Next base: position 8,803,545 of record NC_060891.1, on the reverse strand, counting down.
CAGCACAATTAGAAACAATTCCACGAATGCCAGAAGTTAAATGGGCAGATATGCAGCCCACATGTTTGGATGGGCCAAGTAAGGTTGCATTGGCTGGGAGCTCTGGGTCACTCTTTAACTGGAAGAGGACCCAGAACTCCCAGCCAATGCAAACCCTGGCCCGTCAAACATGTGGGCTGCATATCTGCCCATTTAACTTCTGGCATTCATGGAATTGTTTCTAATTGTGCATGCTTTGTAGTCATTCAATTCAATTCAATTAATTTCTATTTGTATAGCGCTTTTAACAATGAACATTGTCACACAGATAATGTGGTGATTAAAAGTGAATATGTTCTTTATAAGTAAGTTTGTCCCTGATGAGCAAGCCGGTGGCGACTGTGGCAAGGAAAAACTCCCCGAGATGGCATGAGGAAGAAACCTTGAGAGGAACCAGACTCAAGAGGGATCCTCATCTGAGTTGCACCAAATGTCCATTTATAGCAGATATACGATGTTGCAGGGTACAGTGATGATGATCAGAAGCGAAAAGTAGTCCTGAGTCAGTGTAGCAGACTGTGGACATTAACTACAGTCCAATCCATCCCCAAAGCACCCGTTCTTATTTCGGAATTTCATTGAACCACCCAATGCGTTGATAAGAAACCGTCCCGAGCTGCACAGAGTGGCCTCCAGTCGAAGAGAACACTATCCAGAGGCAGGCCTGGACGAAGTGGGAAGATCCACGAAGGGGAGAGGGGCAGAAACAGTGCTCACTGGAGCCTCAGGAGCATGTTCAACTTGACCGAGAGAGAGGGAGAGCGAGAGAGAAAAGAGGGTGACAGGAAGAGAAGGATATGGATTATTAATTGTCCTTATTGTTGTATGAAAGTTCATATCACCAGTGTTGGGGTAACGCGTTACAAGTAACGTGCGTTACATAATAATATTACTTTTCTGGAGTAACAAGTAAAGTAGCGCGTTACTTTATAAATTTACACATTAATATCTGAGTTACTTTTTTAAAAAAGTAATGCGAGTTACTTTTCAGTTAAATTATTTTGCATAAAAAAATAGATACTGAATTAAAATGAACGTAGTCACATAGAATCGCGCATTCATACGTGCGAGCAACGGGAACAGAAGCTGGTCAGAAGCGGAGATGGCAAACCAGAGCATTACATTACTGTGATGGAAGTATTCTTATTATTTTGAAATTGTGGAGAAAAGGAGAAAGGAATAATGGTTAAGTGTAGATTATGTGTTGGTGAAAAGCTCTTGTCAACTGCAAAAAATACCACTTAAAAAAAAAACATCTGCATGCAAAGCATAGCACTACAGATGTGTGTGTGTGTGTGTGTGTGTGTGTGTGTGTGTGTGTGTGTGTGTGTATAATGTTGAATATATGCAACCTTATGCAATGTTGCATATATGGAAATGGAGACAGAAATATAGAAAACTTTGCCGACTTTCCACCACTGCAGATCTATGGACTGCTCAGAATAAAAGTTTTCCATGGGAGACACATGTACGATGCCATCGACCCGGAGATAGAGAGCGAATTAACAGCTCGTTTGCTCTTTGTGGGAAGATAAACTGCCACTGATTGGAAGGCTGTTCCATAACTGTGGGGCTTTATAAGAGAAAGATCTGCCCCCTGCTGTAGTCTTCATTATTTGAGGAACCAGCAGATAGCCTGCACCTTTGATCTAAGTAGGTGTGGAGGATCATATTGGTAAATAATTTCACTCAGATACTGTGGTGCATGAACTAGTTTTTCTGTATCCTGTAACAACATCATACAGTGGTGACTCGACATCGAGTGCCCTAACATACAAGTTTTTGAGATACAGCGGTCACTCGGTCGATTTTTGCTTTGATACGCGAGCAAAAACTTGAGATACGAGCTCGAGACGCTGCTGCTAGATGGCGAATCGAAGCCAGAATGCGAAGACTGTGCCGAAAATTAAGATAAGCAAAGAAGAAAAGTTAAGGGATACGTGGTGTGCAGGAGTGATAGTAAAAATGAGTTTTCCTCCGCCTCCGCTTATCGCCTATAACACCCCAACACACACACACACACACACACACACACACCACCAGCGTTTCGTTAGCTCAAGTCGTCTCATCTCCAAGGAAAATACACTAATTATAACCTTATTATATCTTTACATTCTCTTTTATTATGTTTTTATACAATATTTGTCATTTATAAATACATTTTTCTCATTCAAAAACACGTAACAAAAACAACTGGGGTGGCATTGTGGGAGCTGGAACGGATTAATGGCATTTCAATTAATTTCAATGGGGAAATTTGCTTTGAAATACAAGCAATTTGAAATCTGAGCAAGGTTACGGAACAAATTAAACTCGTATGTCGAGGTACCACTGTATTTCTAATTTTAGCAATATTTCTAAGGTAAAGAAGGAGATCCTGGTAATATTATTCACATGAGCCTCAAAGAAAAGACTAGGGTCACACGCTGAAACAGCCGTACATGCTGAAACAGAAACACCATCCAGAGATGCTACGTAATCAGAAAGTTTGCTTCTAGCTGCTTGTGGTCCTAGTAAAAGTACTTCCGTCTTATCTGAGTTGAGCAGAAGAAAGTTATCAAGCATCCACTGTCTAATGTCCTTTACACACTCCTCAACATTGTTAAGCTGATCTCTCTTATCTGGCTTTGCTGAAATATGTAACTGTGTATCATCAGCATAGCAATGGAAGCAAATACCATGTTTATGTATGATTTCACCAAGAGGCAGCATATATAAAGAGAAAAGCAGTGGGGCTAAGACAGATCCTTAAGGAACACCAAACTTTACCTCAAAGAGTGTGGAGAACTCACCATTTACATCAACAAACTTATAGCGATCAGTCAAATAAGACCTAAACCAAGAGGAAAGCTGTTCCCTTTATTCCACATACATAACAACATTCTCAGGTATAGCAAGCAGTATAGTTTGATCAATGGTGTCAAAAGCTGCACTAACGTTGAGCCCAACACAATATTTCTTTAGCAGCGTGTTTCCGAGTGGTCTGTTTTAAGGTGCGCGTATGATCATTATACCACTGTGCTAATTTTTTCTCCCTAATCATTTTGGTCTTAAGGGGAGCTACATCATCTGGAGTATAACGTAACATTTATTTGAGGTATTCAGTGGCCCAGTCCAGCTCTGCGGGGTCAGGATGAGATCTATTTCATATCGTATTTTCCAAAAGATTATTGATAAAATGCGCTGCTGTAGCTGACGTGAAAGTACGCTTAACACAGTAACGTGGTGAGGTAGTAATGCAATGACTGAGGCAGATTTTAAAAGAGATGAGATAATGGTCTGAAATAGCTTCCGACTGTGGAATTATGACTGAGTTTTTAATTTTTAATCCAAATGTTAACAATAAATCAAGAGTGTGTCCACCACTATAAGTGGGTCCTATAACATTCTGATTAATTCCAACTGAATCTAGAATGGACACAACTGCTGCTCTCAAGGAGTCTTCCTGATTATCAAAATGAATATTAACCCTCTGGAGTCTGAGGGTGTTTTTGGCCCCTTGAGAGATTTTGACATGTTCACACATTTGGTTCTTTTTAGTTGCTTTTGAAATATATTATTGAAAAAAAGACTTATTACACTGTATTCAGCACAAACTGGGCTACCATAATATGTAAACAACATATGTGTGTTTGTATTTTTGACAAAATAAGGTTTATGCGTGGTTTTTAAAAAAGCAACAACTTGAACCCCCACTTAGTTGGCTTGGCTTTCATGTACTGTGTCCTCCCAGTGTTAGCTTTGCATGCTACCATCCTCTCATCCATGGCTAAATGTCTTCTAGGATGATAAATTGCTTTGCATGTCTTACGGATTGTGTCCATAAGCGGTTTCACTCTGAACAGACGGTCATTTTCAGATGTGCCCCTCTTTCTGTCGTTTTCTTTGTCTGCATCTGGGTGACTCATGTGTACATTCCACAAAGTTGTCCTGTATCTGTCCCTTGACATAATAGTTGCTGGAAAGGGAACTGTGAAAATTCTGCTCTGTCACCAGTAGTCTATGATGTAGGGCAACTTTACCATTGCCATGTAAAATAAGAGCCCAATGTAGCGATACATCTCACTCACGGTTACATCTCTCCATTTGTATTTGTGTCCCTTAGCTATTGACTTGGCAGCTTGAGCATTTGTGTTGTGGCACAGAGTTGACACAACACTGTCCGGAAAAACATTTTATATAGACTACATGGAGAATGAGAGTCAGAAGACCTCAGTTGAGGTCCAGGTTTATGTGGACAGGAATCGCAGAGTCTGTGGAACTGTGTCGTTATCTGTCTGATCCTTCCATGACATGGTGGACTGTGTGTGCTGCCTTTGCCCTTTTTTGGAGCAGGTGCTTGATCACATCTGTTTATGAAACACACACACGAACATCACTAATTGTGTCATTAGTAAAGTTGTTTGCATATGTCATTCAATGCAATAATGATTCAAACTAAATATAATTTAAGAAAATATAAAATATGTACTTACTCAGGATGATTCTCGGTCGAATTCAAAATGGAGCGACGCCTGCATGGCCTGGTGTGAGTTTTCAGTGAAGGCAAGGGTGATGCAGCCACATTCCTAAAAATAATCAAACAACATATTTTAGGATGATGAATAAACTTGAACAATATATATTTGTTAGCATGCATAGTATAGCCTATAGGCCTATTTGTTGATGGGCAGTAGGACAGATAAATGTTTGTTGATGGGCCATAGACCATAATGCAGGGGGCCAACCCGCGGCTCGCGAGCCGCATGCGGCTCTTTGGCTGGTTTCATGCGGCTCTTACGTTCATATCGATTTTTGAGACTTAAATGAGCTTGCCCTCTACTGGGAAACTTTTCGGTCTATCAGACCTTGGCATGAGGCCAATCATAAATTATGGGATGCACCAAGAATTTGAAATCCTAAATCACGAAACAACACGGCAGAAACACAATTGTAATGACGCAATAAAAAAGCGCAGCAGCACACGGTTATCTGGATAAGAGCAACATGTCTGCGGTGTGTGGATAGCGATGTGCAAAACATGCAATGCTGAAATTTCAAGAGGGGGTGTATCTGCAAAGAGTTTCTCCAAATCGCAGAAAAGTAAAGTCAATCCGAGCATGCGCACTCAGTCTGTAGAGGACGTTTTGAAAAGGCAGAAAAGTTTTCCAGTGAACACAAAAATTATGGATTTCATTGACTTTTGAATTAAATTTTCATTTCGGTGCATCCCTAAAATATTATCGTTGGTGTGGCCCATCGTTTTATCTGAGCTTAGTAACATGCATAGTAAAAGAAAAACGCTATTGTAAATTATTATATTTTTGTTTGTGGACTTGGTTAAACAGAGTTTGTGTGTGTGAGACAGTGCACACAATGGTCATTGTTGAAAATGACTGTCCTGTGGTCTTAGAACTGTAGGAGTCAATTTCTGTCATTATGTTGGTGTGTGACATTTACAATAAATCTGGCTGAGCAGAGGTGTGTGTGTGTGTGTGTGTGTGTGTGTAAGAGGAAGGGATGGGTGATGTTCATGTGTGTCCATGTGTATGATGTGGCTCTTTGCGGAACACAGTGAAAAATGTGGCTCGGTCTCTGACTGGTTGGCCACCCCTGCCATAATGCATCTCAGACATTTACACCATCACCATTTACAGCTGAGCAAATAATATTGTCATTGATAAAGTTGTTTGCATATGTCATACAATGCAATAATGATTCAAACTAAATATAATTTAAGAAAATATAAAATATGTGTAGCCCGTGAGATGAACTAATAATGACCACGGACACAGATAATATATGTTAACCTCCAACAGGCTCTACTGTGTACATGGTTCCCTGAATCTCTATCACTTTGTACACTGTGGATGACCACGCATCCTGAATCTTATTTCTGCCAGGTGGTCGATGTCGCAGGTACACATGCTGCCCAATCTCTACAGTGGGGCAGTATACATTCTCACCTTGGTGCATTGCTCTCTCTGCAGCCTTCCTCTCTGCGTATTCCTTAGCTTGAGCATGTGCTTTTTGGAGACGTTCTTGGTGCACTTTCAGCCAATCAGGTGCATTATCTGTTTCAGGTTTTTGACCCAGAAGTGCATCAATCGGCAAATGAGGATGGATCCCAAACAGCAGATAGTACGGCGAGTACCCTGTAGACGAGTGTGGGTTTACATTATATGCATACACAAGCTCAGATAAATGTTCAGGCCATCTGCGCTTTTTCTTAGGTGGTGGAGACTTTAGGAGCTCATGTAGAGTCCTATTAAATCTCTCACATTGAGGGTTTCCCTGGGGATGGTGTGGGGTTGTGTGAGTCTTTTTAACTCCATACAGCTTGCAGAGCTCAAAAATCACATCGCTTTCAAAGTTCCTGCCTTGATCAGAATGCAAACATTGTGGCACTCCATACTTTAAGAACCACTCTCTTAAAAGGATATTTGCAGTGGTCTCTGCCTTCTGATCGCGGGTGGGAAAGGCTTGACTGAACTTGGTGAACACATCAGTTACTATGAGAACATTTTCCCGCCCGTCCGTGGCTGGTTCAAGTGTGGTAAAGTCTACTGCTACAACTTCAAGCGGCCGGGAGGCTACAAACGGTGTCCAGGGCGCTCCAATTTTAGGCTGCGGCATCTTTGCTAGTACACATCGCTGACATTTCTTCACCCACCATTCTACATCTTCATACATTCCTCCCCAAAAACATCTTTGCCTCAACAGTCCCAGGGTCCTCTCAATACCCTGATGCCCCATCTGGTTGTAAACACTATTCAAAACTTGATCCATCAAGCAGGTGGGTAGCAATAACTGGTCACATTCCCCAGCATGCATCATCGATTACACGGTACAAAAGGCCATCTTTTCTCTGATCTTTTGCCATTGTTTGAGCAGAGAACGCACACTTTTGGACGAACCTAGTCTCTCTTGGGTAGGTTTCTTTTGCCGGTTCCAGAACTTTTTGAACTCACTGAGCGTCGGATCAGTTTCCTGAAATTGTTGGAGTTTGGCTTTTGAATATCCTGGTAAGGTGGGGTATTTTCACCCAACATCCTCATCATCCATGGCCAATGAAGCCAGTTGTTGTCTGACTGTACCTTGTTCCACTCCTGCTGCGAGCAAGTCTAGTCCCAGGGCTGATCCTGTCCTAAGCGAGTTACAGATCGCCACACAGCCATCATACTCAGCATCCTGGTGGATGAATACACCAACAAGTCATCCAAGTAGATAAGTACAATTTGGAACACTAAGTCGCTCATGGTGGCCTGCATGAGGCGCCGAAATCTGGCAGGGGCATTGCAAAGCCCAAACGGCATCTGGCGGTATTGATAGAGTCCAAAGGGGTAATAAATGCAGTCTTGTGACAGTCCTTCTCATGGACTGCAACTTGATGTTAACTGCTCGCAAGGTCTATTGTTGAGAAAATCTGTGCCCGATATAACGCATCCAGGCTCTCATCGATCGAGGCAATGGGAAGGCATGGCGTTTGGTCTTAGCATTTAGTCTCCTATAATCCACGTACAGCCTCAGGCTTCCGTCAGCCTTAGCACCAACACAACCGGTGAAGCATAGGGACTGAAGCTTTCTTGTATGACACCCTTCTTAAGTAACCCAGAGATGTGTTCTCTGACCTCTTCAAACTGAGTAGGTGGTATGCGGTATGGCTGAGAGATAGGAGTTTCATCCGTCAAGGGGATCTCATGTTTCTGGAGTGCCTCCTACACGCAGCCTACTTAACAGATCTTTTAGGTCAGCGTCAGACTCTTGCTTAGGTTCCTGCTCCATCGTCACCTCTTCCTGGTCAACAGTGATACGGTGAAACGGCGCTTTATGACATGGAGCGTTATCCTGCTGGAAGTAGCCATCAGAAAATGGGTACACTGTGGTCATGAAGGGATGGACATGGTCAGCAACAATACTCAGGTAGGCTGTGGCGTTGACACGATGCTCAATGTAAAATCATGCAACTGACACAGAGCTTCGGTAACGAGATATACTCGGCTCTTTTACTCGGTACAGCAGTGCATATACAAAGTGGGAGGAGTCGAAACATCAACTACGGAGACCTGAGTGGCATTTAAAGAAACACTGCCATAATGACAATACATTACATCTCCCCTCCTAAGCATTAAACAAAAACAATGCTAAAATAATCACTTGTATATATACAGACATTACAAGTATTAAACATTGCAATGTTTGTTCTTTAACTCTGTAATTTGCATAAACTTGCATGTTCACATATACAAGGGATTTTAACACATCATGCACGTAACCTAGTCAAAACACAATTTATCAAACAATGCACTGTTGAACAAAAAACAGGTGTAACTAGGAAGGAGAGGTTGCTAGCACATCACTTCCACAAGGTGTCTTTACCACGCCTTTCCCTGACTACAAGCATAGCCTGTCTGGAGGCTTCACCACTCTGCCTCGTCTGGTAGTATATTGCCCAGTTGACAATGTCTGCTTAGCAGTCCTGAGTTCTGCAGGTGATGCTTGGGATGAATTAGGATGATCCACAAACTTTGGCCCCTCGACACTCACTGACTCTGGTGTCTCTGTCCACTGATCATCGTTAAGCCTGTGACGGAACTCATTAGCAGCTGCTGTGCTCTTGCGAAGATGCTGAATGTTGGACGATACTCTCTGCTTCCACAGTCTACAACATAAGATCTTGGGGCACAGTGTGATCTCACAACAATTTCAGGAGACCAAGTGTGACCGCCAGGATGTGGTTGCATCCTTACTTCATCTCCAGGCTTCAGCGCAGCACGAGGGCCGCTTGCCCTTTTGCGGTCGTAGTAGAACTTCTGAACACTTTTGTCTTTGTCTAGATGCGTTTAACTTTAAGGGGATCGTAAGCTGCTGGTGAGAGCAGCAGACGGGCAGCAGGCAGGTTGTTGCGGGGACGCCTGGCCATCAGCAGCTGAGCTGGTGAAAGGCCTACTGATTTCAATGGCGTCATTCTGTAATCAAGCAGTGCAAGATGCTTGTCTGGAGCTTTACACCAAAGTTTTTTAACAGTCTGGGCTGCGCGCTCTACCTCACCATTGGAGTGTGGCGTATGTGGGGATGATGTTTTGTGAATGATTCCATAACTTTGACAGAAATCCTTAAACTCCGCTGAATATTGTGGACCATTGTCTGTTCGAAGGATAATTGGGATTTCATGTCTGCTGAATTGGGCCTTGAGCTTTTCTATTACAGCACGACAATGTAAGCCCTTCAGCCTCTCCACTTCAATGAATTTTGAGTAGTAATCCACTAGCAGAACATAATGGTTTCCTTCAAGCTCAAACAGGTCAGAAGCTACTTCTTCGAATGGAAGATCAGGCGTGTCTGTTGGTTTGAGTGGCTGTCTAGGTAACCGGTTCTGAAAGTCTGCACACTTGCCGCAATTCTTCACCATTTGCTCAATTTCAGAACTCATGCCCGGCCAGTATAGGAGCTCGCGAGCTCTCTGCTTGCTCTTTACTATTCCTAAGTGAGACTGATGTATAAGCTTCAGCATATGTTCTCGTGGAAGGGGGTACGACTATACGAAGACCTTTATAGACAACACCATCAGCAACGACAAGTTGGCTTTGTGAGTCCCAAAATGGCTGAACTGCATTAGGTACATCACGCCTGTGGTCTGGCCAACCCTGTCAGATTATTTGTTGAAGACAGCTGAGCTCCTTCTTTGTGCAGTCCTGGAGCTCTGAATATTTCTGCTCACTCACTGAAACAAGTTGAGCATGGAGACACACTCAAGCCTTCCATCTCTGGCTTGTTTTCAGGTAACTGAGCTCTAGACAGTGTGTCAGGCAGTTCCATATCCTTTCCTCGTCTGTACTTCACAGTCAGATCATACCACTGCAGGCGGAGCCGCATTCTCTATATTCGCATGGGGGTAGAGAGCAGTGGCTTTTTGAAAATATCTTCTAGGGGCTTATGGTCATTGTACACTGTGACGTGATTTCCAAATATATAATTGTGGAACTTGACACAAGCATGAATTATTGAGAGCATCTCCTTCTCAATTTGCGCATAGCGCGTTTCTGTATCTGTCAGAGACCTGGATGAGAAAGCCACTGGATGACTGTCCTGAAGTAAGACAGCACCTAGGCCATTGCTGCTGGCATCACAGAATATCTCAACAGGCTTGGATGGATCAAAAAAATGCAGCACAGGGGACTTTGTGCACAAGTCCTTGAGTTTGTCAACGCTTGCTGTTGTGCTGGTTGCCATGCAAATTCAACATCTGCTTTCAAGAGCTGCCTTAGAGGTGCGTCGACTTCGCTGAGGTTAGGCAGGAATTTTGACAGATAGGTGACAAAACCTAGAAAACGACGAACACCATCCTTGTCCGTCGGTGTTAGCATGGACTTGACAGCCTTTATTTTCCCTGGGTCTGCTTTCAGACCTTTTGATGTTATCAGGTGTCCTACGTAGGGCACAGAAGATTGCTTGATATGGCATTTGTCGAAATTGAGGCTCAGATTATAGCTTGTTGCTCTCTAAATGACTTTGCGGAGGGTCTCATCATGTTCCTTTACTGAGGGTGCTGCGATAAGAATGTCGTCCATGACACTTATTGCTCCGCTGATGCCCTCAAGCATCTCATCCATAATACGCTGAAAGATTTCTGGTGCGCATTTTAGGCCAAAAGGTAACCTAAGCCACCTAAATCTACCAATGGGCGTGTTAAAGGTTGTCAAAAATGGCGATGCTTCATCTAGCTCTATTTGTAGGAAACCAGATTTTGCATCCAAGACTGAGAAGACTTTAGCACCAGGCATTGCGGAGACTACCTCTTCGATGGTTCGCATTGGATAATGTTCCCTCTTTATAACCTTATTCAAGTCACTTGGGTCAATGCAGATCCTTATCTTGCCATTACGAACAGCTGCTACCATTGAACTCACCCATTTAGTCGGTTGGCTAACTTTTGTGATGTATCCATCTTTAACCATCTCATGAAGTTTCTCTATTATTTTCTTTTTCAGTGCAGCTGGTTGACGGCGGACAGGATGGACTACACCTTTTGCATCAGGATCAATTTTAATTGTGTATTTGCCTGGTAAAGTTCAAGTAGTGCGAGTCAGCTCTGGGTAATCGTCTAGTCCAGCTGGCATCTTTTGTTCTGTTGTCGTGTGACCGTAATGTGTCTTATTTTCCTTGTTAGTAGGCTGCAATGCATCAAGTCGCATAACTAAGCCTAAAGCTTCTGCTGTTGCACCACTGAGCACATTTTCTTGAGAGATGTCCACAATCTCAAATTCTGCTAAAATCTCTGAATCCTTATATTTAGCTAGAAGATCAACCACAGCTATAGGCTTCAGCTTGTGGTTAGAGTAGGACTTCAGCACTCGATTAGAGCATTTGAGCTCACCATCATGCAGGAGTGCCTGATAACTACTTAAAGTCAATGTGTTACATCTTGCACCAGTATCAATTCTGAATGGCACCTTCTAAAAGAATTTCAATGTCTGCTGTCCATTTATCATCACTGTGCTCATGTGTTTGTGTGATATTTATGCTCAGCATCTCATCATCTTCTGATTCTGATGGCAGTTGCACACTGACTGTGTTTATTGATCTTTTTTGGCATACTGCCACCCAGTGGTTCGGTTTGTGACAGTATGAGCATACAGAGCCTTTTGCTGGACATTTTCCTTGGTTCCACTTATGCTGTGGGTCTTTACCGCAACTTGGACAGTTTTTTGGTCGATTTGCATGTATTTCTTTCTGCACAAATTTTGTCTGATTTTTCTGAAAGGTTTTCTTGTTTGCTGGTTGGTATTTTGTTTTCACCTTCACTGCTTGCACCTGAGATTCTTCTTCTCTGACTATTTTAATTTGCTTTTGTGACAGTTCAAACTGCTGGGCGATTTCAATTGCTTTTGGTAGCGTAAATCTTCCCTTTGTCTAACAGTCTCTCGCTTTTCTCTGACACCCGCGATTATTGCATCAATTAACATATCATCCAGATCACCAAACTTGCAATCCATGAGCAGGAGTCTCAAATCCTTTACAAAGTGATCAAAACCTTCAGTGACTCCTTGTTTTCTTTGTTTAAAACGGTGTCTGGCTATTCTCTTATTTTTCCTCGGCCTTATATAGGTGCCGAACTTGTCCAGGACTTTAGACGGGTCATCTTTCTCACCTTCGCCCCAGTGCAGCGTCCTATATATCTCTGCCCTGCTCACCGATCCACGTTCCCAGCCAGCCTGCACGCTGCTTAGCTGTTTGCTCGATAGCGGGCCGTCGAAGACAAATGTGACGTGGCTCCGAAATCTTTCAAACTCTTGGAACAGATCTGGAGCATCCCAGTCAATCTTAGGGTGATCAAACTGTGATGATGTCATACTTCGTTTATCATCTGTTCCTGACAGACTTCTGACACCATGTAAAATCATGCAACTGACACAGAGCTTCGGTAACAAGTTATACTCGGCTCTTTTACTCCGTACAGCAGTGCATACACAAAGTGGGAGGAGTCGAAACATCAACTACGGAGACCTGAGTGGCATTTAAAGAAACACTGCCATAATGACAATACATTACACTCAATTGGTACAAATGGGCCCAAAGTGTGCCAAGAAAATATCCCCCACACCATTACACCCCCACCACTAGCCTGAACTGTTGATACAAGGCAGGATGGATCCATGCTTTCATGTTGTTGACGCCAAATTCTGACCCTCCCATCCGAATGTCGCAGCAGAAATCGAGACTCATCAGACCAGGCAACGTTTTCCAATCTTCTATTGTCCAATTTTGGTGGCGTGTGCGGTGTAGCATCAGTTTCCTGTTCTTAGCTGTCAGGAGTGGCACCGGTGTGGTCTTCTGCTGCTGTAGCCCATCCGCCTTAAGGTTCGACGTGTTGTGCGTTCAGAGATGCTCTTCTGCATACCTCGGTTGTATGAGTTTGAGTTACTGTTGCCTTTCTATCAGCTCGAACCAGTCTGGCCATTCTCCTCTGACCTCTGGCATCAACAAGGCATTTGCGCCCACAGAACTGCAGCTCACTGGATATTTTCTTTGTAAACTCTAGAGATGGTTGTGCTTGAAAATCTCAGTAGATCAGCAGTTTCTGAAATACTCAGACCAGACCGTCTGGCACCAACAACCATGCCACGTTCAAAGTCACTTAAATCACCTTTCTTCCCCATTCTGACACTCGGTTTGAACTGCAGCAGATCGTCTTGACCATGTCTACATGCCTAAATGCATTGAGTTGCTGCCATGTGATTGGCTGATTAGAAATTTGCGTTAACGAGCAGTTGGACAGGTGTACCTAATAAAGTGGCCAGTGAGTGTGAGTGTGTGTATATATATATATATATATATATATATATATATATATATATATATACACACACACAGTGAGGAAAATAAGTATTTCAACACCCTGCTATTTTGCAAGTTCTCCCACTCAGAAATCATGGAGGCGTCTGAAATTGTCATCGTAGGTGCATGTACACTGTGAGAGACATAATCTAAAAAAAAAATCACAATATATGATTTTTTAACTATTTATTTGTATGATAGAGCTGCAAATAAGTTTTTGAACACCTGAGAAAGTCAATGCTAATATTTGGTACAGTAGCCTTTGTTTGCATTTACAGAGGTCAAACGTTTCCCACTCTTTCACACAGATCTTCTCTAGCTCAGTCAGGTTTCTGGCCTGTCACTGAGAAACACAGTGATGGAGTTTGAGCTCCCTCCAGAGATTCTTTATTGGGTTTAGGTCTGGAGACTGGCTGGGCCATGCCAGAACCTTGATATGCTTCTTACAGAGCCACTCCTTGGTTATCCTGGCTGTGTGCTTGGTCATTGTCATGTTGGAAGACCCAGCCTCGACCCATCTTCAATGCTCTAACTGAGGAAGGAGGTTGTTCCCAAAATCTCTCAATACGTGGCCCCGGTCATCCTCTCCTTAATACAGTGCAGTTGCCCTGTCCCATGTGCAGAAAAACACCCCAAAGCATGATGCTACCACCCCATGCTTCACAGTAGGGATGGTGTTCTTGGGATGGTACTCATCATTCTTCTTCCTCCAAACACGTTTAGTGGAATTATGACCCAAAAGTTCTATTTTGGTCTCATCTGACCACATGACTTTCTCCCATGACTCCTCTGGATCATCCAAATGGTCATTGGCAAACTTAAGACATGCCTGGACATGTGCTGGTTTAAGCAGGGGAACCTTCCGTGCCATGCATGATTTCAAACCATGGCGTCTTAGTGTATTACCAACAGTAACCTTGGAAGCGGTGGTCCCAGCTCTTTTCAGGTCATTGACCAGCTCCTCCCGTGTAGTTCTGGGCTGATTTCTCACCTTCCTTAGGATCATTGAGACCCCACGAGGTGAGATCTTGCATGGAGCCCCAGTCCGAGGAGATTGACAGTCATGTTTAGCTTCTTCCATTTTCTAATGATTGCTCCAACAGTGGACCTTTTTCACCAAGCTGCTTGGCAATTTCCCGTAGCCCTTTCCAGCCTTGTGGAGGTGTACAATTTTGTCTCTAGTGTCTTTGGACAGCTCTTTGGTCTTAGCCATGTTAGTAGTTGGATTCTTACTGATTGTATGGGGTGGACAGGTGTCTTTATGCAGCTAACGACCTCAAACAGGTGCATCTAATTTAGGATAATAAATGTAGTGGAGGTGGACATTTTAAAGGCAGACTAACAGGTCTTTGAGGGTCAGAATTCTAGCTGATAGACAGGTGTTCAAATACTTATTTGCAGCTGTATCATACAAATAAATAGTTAAAAATAATATATTGTGATTTCTGGATTTTTTTTTTAGATTATGTCTCTCACAGTGGACATGCACCTACGATGACAATTTCAGACCCCTCTATGATTTCTAAGTGGGAAAACTTGCAAAATAGCAGGGTGTTCAAATACTTATTTTCCTCACTGTATTTATATATATATATATATATATATATATATATATATATATATATATATATATATATATAGTGTTGTGCTAGTTACTAAGAAATAGTAACTAGTTACAGTTACTAGTTACTTCATTCAAAACTCAATTACTTTGTTGATTACTTACACCAAAAAGTAATGCATTACTGTTAAAAGTAACTTTTTGTTACTTTTTTTAAAGACGTCCTTTAATGTTCCCATTACTGCACTTTTATGAGTTATGGTCTATACAAACACAAAACTGATTTAAACACAAAGTAATTTTTAAACACTATTTTATTTAAGTCAAACCAGCAAAAACTGAATATATCACAAGGATTTCTTAAATAAATAACAAAACAAGCTGAATAATATATTCAGAATCAAAAAGTAAAGTGGCTTCTGCATCATAAAAGCTTTTGCGTTGAGCCCTTAAAATTGCCGCATAATTGAATAAGCGAAACATGTGTTCTCGGTGTGGATTAAGTTTCTATGTTCCTGCCCAGCACCGCGCTTTCCCAAGCGCATCTGTGGATTACTTGTCCCGAGCGGATATATACTTTCAGTTTGTGACTCTCCGTATCCTGTGTGAGTGTTTTGTGTTGGCTTTTGCCTTTCTTTTTTAAATAAACTTTGTTTGCGGTTACTACGGCTCCGCCTCCGTTTCCGCATAACAGTAACAGTTACTTTATTTAAAAGTAATGTGCTACATTATTAGTTACTGTCAAAAGTTACAGTAACGCGTTATTGCCCAACACTGTATGTATATACACACACAATGGTGTGAAATTGTTTGCCCCCTTCTTGATTTCTTATTTTTTTGCATTTTTGTCACACTTTAATGTTTTAGATCATCAAACTAATTTCAATATTAGTAAAAGATAACACAATTGAACACAAAATGCAACTTTTAAATGAAGGTTTTTATTTTTGAGGTAAGACAAAATCTAAAACTACATGGCCCTGTGTAAAAAGGTGTTTTCCCCCCTGTTAAAACTGTGGTTTATCACGCCTGAGTTCAATTTCTCTAGCCACACCCAGGCCTGATTACTGCCACACCAGTTTGCAATTAAGAACTCTCTTAAATAGGACCGGCCTGACAATGTGAAGTAGACCAAAATATCCTCAAAAACTAGACAGCATGCCAAGATCCAAAGAAATTCAGAAACAAATGCGAAGAAAGTAATTGAGATCTATCAGTCTGGAAAAGGTTATAAAGCCATTTCTAAAGCTTTGGGACTCCAGCAAACCACAGTAAAAGCCATTATTTACAAATGGCAAAAACATGGAACAGTGGAGAACCTTCCCAGGAGTGGCTGGCCAACCAAAATTACCCAAAGAGCACAGGATTATTAAACTGTATGTCAAAAGAAATGTTTGGAAATTTAAACTGATATTTCCTTCTTATACACTACAGCAAAATACAAATAACTGGCTCATAACCATTTTTTTTTAAAGGTTAAAATAGTAAGGTGCCTAAGACTTTTGCACAGTCCTGCATATCTTCACATTTTATTAAGCATACATAAGCATTTTAGTATTATTTTTTTCACCACTGTGCCCAAAATCTTTTTATTACGACAGCACACTGTGTTTCAGTGGAATGACTTGGTGCCTATTAACAATGTATGATTATAATGGATAAAAATCCACCAAGTCATTACTGCTAAGACAATGCACCCTTGTACTTAGTCAGCTTTATGCATGTCTATCACAAAATACACAGCTGCATCATTTTGAATTAAAATAATAAGTCACTGTAAATGTTGCACCTGCACGGTAAAAAGTTTGACATGCAGAATGTGATTATATCCTTGCCCAGCTGAAAGATATTCTTGAAACTTCTGATGTCTTTCAGATAGTTTTAGGCAGATGTTTTTGATGTTTTTTAACCTGTTAGCCTTCACCACAGCTTTTGGGACTCGTATACACAATTTAGATATCTTTAAAAAGAAGACACTTCGACCTTTACTGCCAATCATTGTTTATATTGCTCAAAAAGATATAAAGTTATAGATGAAGTACCAATTATATACATTTCCTGCATTGAACATAATTTTTATTTTATATATAAATACATGAAATCAATCCAGAAAAGTACTGGGTTGAAAGCTACATGTCTCATAAATATGAAGATTTTCAAGATCAAGATTTGTGCAAATCTCAGACAAAACAATTTATTTGACTGTTAATTTTGTTTCTTTGTTTTTTTTCTTTGTTTTTTTTTCTTGTTAATAAAGTCCAGTAGGTATGAGCTGGAAACAGCTGTTTGTGCCTGCTGTTTTCAAGTCAAGTCAAATTTATTTATAGAGCACAGCTGTTGGTCAACATAGCACAACATAGTACAAGTCAACATAGGACACGGCAACAGATACTACACTAAAGTTATGCCAGTGTGCTTACTTATGATCATACGCAACAATAAATAAACAAGTTTTAAGAAGAAACTTAAAATCAGCGTATGTTGCCGCAGTTCTTCTATAGGGTGGTAACTGTGGAGCAGCCACTGAAAAGGCACGATCTCCTTTCGATTTCAAGCATGTCCTTGAGACAGTCAACTGAAGACTACTAGTTAAAACGAAGTTCCCTAGAGACATTACATTGGAACAGAAGGAGATCAGAGATATAGGATGGAGCCAATCCATGGAGACCCTTATAAACAAACAGCAGTGTTTTAAAATGAATATCAGTGAAGCCAGTGAAGAGATCAACACTGGTGAAATATGTTCCCTCTTCCTTGTTCCAGTTAACAATCGAGCAGCAGCATTTTGGACAATAGAGACTGTGAAACACCCAAGTACAGTACATTACAATAATCTAATCTGGGTGAGATAAAAGCATGTCTCCATGCTACAGTCTCCATGTCTTTTGATGTTAAGAATGACTTCATCTTTGCAATATTCTTTAGCTGATAAAAACAACTTCTGACCACATCATTAATCTGTTTATCAAAAGTCAAGGAGGAATCAAAAGTAATGCCTAAGTTTCTGGCATGTAAATGAAGATTATCAGATAGAGGTCCCAGTTTACTGGCCGCTACCTCTGTAGAAGCAGGGGAGCCAAAGATTAAGACCTCAGTCTCAGACTCATTTAACTGAAGAAAGTTGGCAGACATCCACTCTAACATCTCTCAGACAATCGGACAGACACTGTAAACTGGAGACATCCTTTGGGTGCACGGGAACATAACACTGAGTATTATCTGCATAACAGTGGTATGAAACATTGTGACTCTTAAATATTGCATACAAAGGAAGCATGTATAAAGAAAATAGAACAGGACCCAAAATTGAGCCCTGCAGGACCCCATACAAAACTAATGCACAAGATTATGAATATTTGCCCGTCTCTACAGAGAGGGTTTGATCCTTTTTAAAAAGGATACAAACCAATCTAAAACACGTCCTTGAATCCCAATTTGCTGTAAGCGTTTTAAAAGAATGCCATGATCGAGAGTGTCAAATGCCGCACTAAGGTCCAGCAGGATTAAAACGAGGATTCTGCACAATTTCCAGAATCAACAATCAACAATAATCATTTAAAACGTTTAGCAATGCGGATTCTGTACTGTGTTAAGGTCTAAAGCCAGACTGACATTTATCGAAATTACCATTTTCCTGTAGAAAAGAAGAAAGCTGATTAAACAACCTTCTCCAAAACTTTTGATAAAAACGGTTATTTAGAAATCGGATGGTAATTATTTAGATCTGTTGAATTTGAGTTTGTTTTTTTTGAGTAGTGGCTGTACGTTGGCATGTTTAAAATAGGATGGGACTATTTCGCTGATTAAACTGCTATTAATTATTGACAGTAAACTAGGACTAATAGTGTTAAGTGTCTCTAATAAAAGACGAGGAGGGACAACATCCAACAAACAAAAGGTGGGCTTCAATTTATGAATAATTTGCACCAGGTAACTGTGAGACACTGGAGTAAATTCAGATAAATATGTAAAATTTGATGTGGACTGAGGGACGTACAGAGAGGAGGGAACAATACATGATCTTATACCACTTGATCTTGTCAGTAAAAAACGTAAAGTTTTCACAGGCCATAGGAGACGGATCTGGATATAAATTAGACATTGGATTTAGAACACTATTGATGGTATTAAATAATATTTTTGGACTATAAGCGTTCTTAGCAATGTGATCAGAGAAATAATTTGCCTTTGCAATCTTAACAGTTTTTTGATAGTGAATCATACACTCTTAAACGCATTCATATGATACTTGTAATTTATCCCTCTTCCACTTTATTTCTGCTTTCCTCCATTTCTGTCTATTCGCCCTAGTTTCATCATTAAACCAAGGATGTACACAACTTCTAGGTCTTTTTAATTTAAAAGGTGCAACAGCATCAAGTATATTTGAACATAGCCCATTTAACTTATTACCTTATTAACTCGTCGGGATTAGCACTAGGACAGTTAGACTCAATTTGATGAGTTATAGGGGAAATAAAATAAGCATCTAAGAGTTTTTTAGATGTAGATGAATTAAAAGAACTGGCATACCGGCCCACCGAGGCAGTGTGTGGTACCAAACTAGGAACAGCTATGTTAAAATAATAGGCTTATGATCAGACAGAAAAAAATTATTTGATGCCAACATCACTTACTAAAAGGCCATAGGATAAAATTAAATCAAGTGTGTGCCCTTGGTTATGAGTGGGACCAACAACAGATTAAGTGTCCATAACTTGAAGAAATTCTTTTACCATAGGCTTTGAAGGACAACAGACATGTATGTTAAAATCGCCCAATATCAAGAGCCTATCTGCATTTGGCACAACAGAAGATAAAAAACACAAAAACTCATTTATAAAATCCTTATTGTACTTGGGGGTCTATAAACAAGTATACATAACAGTGGGTTGTAGCCGTCCAACTTAAATATCTGAACTTCAATACTACAAAACAAATCTGAGGCAAGTAGATGGCATTTTCATTTATTTCTATAAATAGTAGCTAAGCCCCCGCCACGACCAACTGACCTTGACCTGTTAAAAAAATTATAATCTTTAGGACAAACTTCAGAGAGTGGACCAAGTTCACCGGCATTTAGCCACGTCTCAGTCATAAAAAGAAGGTCCAACTCATGAGAGAAAATTTGTTCATTAATAGCAAATGTCTTGTTTGAGATCAATCTTACGTTTAGCAACGCCAACCTACTTTAGTGGAGTCCGTTTCCTGATGAGGGAATCGATGGTAAGATGTTGTAGAATTATGTTGAAACTCCAACGATGGGGAATATTTCAATGAACGAAGGTTGCAGGGATTTACTCCTTTTCTATAGATCCGTAGTCTAGGACCAGTACAACTTATCGAGCGCACGGCGCCACGCTTGAGAGACCACGAATACGAAATCGAGCCGCGATCACAGCTGAACGCCAGACTCCGAGTGTCTGCATGATCATAAGCAAGTATTGAGGTAACTTTTTGTGCTTGGGGGTCTATAAACAAGTATACATAACAGTGGGTTGTAGGCGTCCAACTTAAATATCCAAGCATTGTGGTAACTTTTTGTGCAGACGTGCACACAAATAAGACAAATATACTCAATGAAGAGAACACAGACACCAGGCGACGGCTTGCCAAACTCCACAACGGCACCATTTTGTGTTCTTCAGTAACGGTGCTGACTGGTGTAATAGACCATAGAGACCATATACAGGGCCATATTCTGATTTTCTCATAGAATTTGCAGATTTTATCACATATTTAGCTACTTATTTACACAAAGCATTAATTGTTGGTGACTTTAACATTCCTTTTGATAATCAGGAAGACTCTTTAAGAATAGAAGTTGTGTCCATTCTAGATTAAATTGGAAATTAATCAGAATGTTAAAAGACCCACACATAGTGGTGGACACACTCTTGATTTGTTATTAACATTTGGATTAAAAATAAAAAATGTAGTCATAATTCCACAGTCTGAAGCTATTTCTTTTAAAATCTGCCTCGGTCATTGCATTAGTACCTTGCCACATTATCGTGTTAAGCATACATTCATGTCAACTACAGCAGTGAGTTTTATAAATAATCTTGTTGGGTTTAATTTATAACCTGAAATCCAAACATCCCGATTGCTATTCTAAATATGAGAAGAATGCGGCGCAGAAATGTAAAGTCAATCTGAGCACGCGCACTTCATCTGTAGAGGACGTTTTTGAAAAGGCAGGAAGGTTTTCCAGTGCCAAGGCAAAAGGCATAACACAAAAAATAAAAAATTCAGGTTTTAATTGCCCACCCCTGCTCTAGATGACGAAGCTCCCCTTAAAACCAAAATGACCATGGAGAAAAAATTTGCACAGTGGTATAGCACGCACCTTACAACAGACCACTCGGAAATCAAGCAAAAAAATCTGCCAATGGGGTAACAAAATTGACTTGGTAAGAATTCTTGAAACTAGCATTAATATCTAGTCAATAATAAATTCTACTAGATCCTGTAACTAGACAGAAAAGCCCCGTTTCAAGCCTTTTTTTTCCTTCTTTTTATAAACAGAATAATTAAAAAATGAATGAAAAATGTTTAAATCTGGTCACTAAAAATAATGTTGTGTCTTAAAACTAGACAAACAAGAAATTTTCACTGTTTTGTAAGGACAAAATTTTAGGGAAGATTGCATTCAAATTAGAATATTACACCTTTAAATTCAGCATATTTGATTATTTTTTGTAATCACACAAAACCCAATTCTCAAAAATAATTCTCAAAATAAGCCCCTTAAACATAAAAATACAATATGAAGAAACAAACACTCAGGTTTGACAACCATTCATTGAACATTCATTAAAAGCATTGCATTAAAAAGGACAGTTGAACCAAAAATGTAAATTCTGTCAATTTACTCACCCTTATGTTGTTTCAATCCTGCGAGTTTCTTTAACTGTGTACAAAAGTACACAGTAATAAAAAAAAGATTTTGGCAACCAGACAGTTGACGGACAACTTTCTGCTTAGCAAAATTTTCCAAAAAATGTTCTGTACTGAACAGAAGAAAGAAAGTCAGACAGTTTTGAAACAACATAATGATGAGTAAATTAGGACAATTTTCATGTTTGCATCAACTATCCCTTTAATGTATAGCAGATTCAAGAATTAACATTTTCTGCTTAAACTATTCTGGAATAGCAAAATGAACAGTCTAAAACTAATCCCCAGAAATAAAAACAAGGCAAAAACATTGGCACAGATCAATACACTGTATAAGCCTCAAACAGAAGTCAGTCTAATGTATTCCATTATTTATTGGAAGATAGACAGAACACTAATGAAAATAGGACAAACTTCCTAACAGCACAAATAGAGCAAAAATAACACGGCAGGCAGTGTTGGGCAGTACGCGTTACTTTTGACAGTAACTAATACTGTAACATGTTACTTTTAAAAATAAAGTAACTCTGTTACAGTTACCGTATGGTGCGTTACCAGTTACTTTTTTTTAAATGGATGAATTTCGGCTGAAGTGTAGACTACAGTCTGACCTGTTTACAGCAGTGACTCATTGTAGGATTGGTGGATAAAGCACTGTAAACACGAAGAAGACGCACTGTGGGCGTGTTTCCGTTTATTCAGGTCTGTGTGACAGTAATGGCGAGGCGAGGCGAGAGCAAGACGAGTTTCTCAAAGTGGAAATATGCTCATTATTTCACTTTAGTTGAGTATTAAGACAAAAACTTTTAAGTCAAATGTAAGCTGTGTCTTTCTGGTTCGAAGCTCGTATCTACTGCGATAAACAGCAACTCCAATCTGTTGAAGCTCCTCCAGGAACCCCATGCTAGAAGCTTACCTGGTGTTCTGTTCTACATTGTTGATATTTTTCATACTTCAGCTGTGAAAGGAACATTTTTAAGAGCTCAACACAACAGTAGAAGCCACTTTTTGATTGTGAATATATTATTCAGCTTGTTTTGTTATTTATTTCAGAAATCCTTATGATATATTCAGTTTGTGCTAGTCTAACTTTAATAAAATAGTGTTTAAAAATGACTTTGTGTAAGTCAGTTTTGTTTGTATAGATCATAACGCAAAAAGGGGCATTAATGGGAACATTAAAGAACGTTCTTTAAAAAAGTAACTAAAAAGTTACTTTTAACAGTAACGCATTACTTTATGGTGTAAGTAATCAACAAAGTAACTAAGTTACTTTTTGAATGGAGTAACAAGTAACTGTAACTAGTTACTATTTTTAAATAAGTTTTGAAATTATATTATATTGTTTCCTTTTTTGTACAAATGCGGGAAAAAAAAAAAAGCGGCAGCGCGCAAGGCATTACGGTCACGATTACGGTTGTGTGTATGCATCATCGCACGGTTCATCAAAGTTTTATATTTTGGTTAGCACCCCCCTAATGGCATAAAGTGTGTATATTTATATTCAAACTGCTGATTTAAGCATATGATTTGTCACAATAATGCAGTTAAAGTGTTAATATATGTAAAGGCTGATGTGCATTTTCTTTTATTTGTTTGTTAGCTCTTACGGTGATCTGCTGAAGTTACCAAGGCTAAATAAAACTTCTTTGAGACCATCAGTAAAGTTTGGCCGTTATTAGGATGGGGTCCGCTACAGTTTATAAAACTCTTCACCACATTTGGTTATACATGCTGCTTTTCCGCAAACGGGTGATTGGCGGGGCATGCATAGTCTCGGAAAAATGTTTGCAGGACTCTCACTTTTTCTGGTATATTTTTTAAATGTAAAATATAAACTCCTTACACATGTGGCTTTCAAACTATTACTGGATTGCTACAGGACTGCTTTCAGAGAGTTGTACTTGTATATAAAAAAAAAGTGTTGATTGCGGTGTACATATTTTTTTTCAAGGCACTTTGCATCAAAATAATTATATCTCTTTTAGTGTTAAGACGGTTTTCACACTGTTTTACACATTTCTTTGTCTGTTTAGTGTCTATAGAATAGTTACAATGTTAATATGTAAGGTAAACAGGGAGTCTTTATCTGGCTCACACATCTCCGGCTAGTATATCCTCTTGTCTAAACAGGAAACAACTTTAGGTCAGCTTTCTCTCCAATGTGTGTATATATACGTTCTGCTGCCTGCAATAAACCGAAGAAGAACATTTGCTGTGTGCGGTGTGATTCTTCCCTGATCAGAAAGGCACTGCGGGTATCGCAGGTCGTATGGAAAACCTCTCCAAATAATTAAGTTTCGTTTGGGCATGATAAAAATCTAACAATCTTTTAGAGGATTATCAACTATAGATGGTGGATAGTAAAGCCCAGAGTGTCTTCTGTCCACACATACATAAACTGTGAATGTTGACCAAATTATTTAACAAACATTACTGTTTCATATTTGGGAAAGTGGTAGCAGAGCTGAAGTTGTTAAGGTTTTCGTTGGGAGTGACGAGGATGAACAAGATTAGAAATGAGTTTATTAGAGGGACAGCCCATGTAGGACGTTTTGGTGACAAGGTCAGGGAGGTGAGATTGAGATGGTTTGGACATGTGCAGAGGAGGGACATGAGTTATATTGGTAGAAGAATGCTGAGGAAGGAGGTAAACAGGTAAAGGAGGAGGTTCATGGATGTGGTGAGGGAAGACATGCAGGTAGTTGGTGTGAAAGAGGCAGATGTAGAGGACAGGGGGTATGAAGACGGATGATCCTCTGTGGAGACCCCTAATGGGAGCAGCCGAAAGAAAAGAAGGATTCTGAGAACATGCCTCGGATGGGGAAGAGAGAAAAGGACTACACATAGTCTCAGACAAATGTTTACAGGGCACTCATTTCTCGTGGTATCTTATACGAATTAGAAACGCGTGGCTTTCAAACTATTAGTTTTCTGGATTGCTCCAGGACTGACTTCATGGATTTGTTTGTGAAATAACAAAAGGTTTAGTGCGGTATAATATTTAATATTTACTTTAGCGTCTATAGATTGTTTTTGAGATATATAAATTGTTTATGTAACAAAGTTTTTAGGATCTGTTAACATTTAAATTTAAGTAGGTCATTTTCAGCTGTTTAATGTAATGCATTTTGACAATGTTTCTTTAAGTGGCGCTCTGGCCTCGGTAATTGATGCTATGACTCTACTTTGTATATGTACTGCAGTACCTAATAAAGAACCGGGGCATGTCTCGTTACTGAAGCTGTGTGTCAGTCGCATTACTTTACAAGCTGTAAGTTCCGAAAGCAGGGGTGAATGCCAAAGGTTAATATAATGAACCAAAAGTTTCAGCACAGGTTTATTAGTGCATTGGTGCACTAAGTCGTTAAATACAAGACATTGGTCCAGTGCATCACACTACTCCTTCACAGCTCCAGGATCCCTGGTTTAAACCAGAACTATGGGTACTGTCTATTATCTTATTATATTGTCCATCTTTAGAGCTTCACTGTGACCGATCTGCAGTTGGTTAAAAAAAAAAAAAAAACAGTTGAATTGTAACTGCAAGGTCACATCAGTCTCACACTGACCTCTAGTGGCACTATCAGGACATGCTTTTTGATTAATCTGTTTAAACCTTTTTGTTTTAGACTTCTATTTAATGTTGAGATTTCTCTCTCCCTCTCTCTAGTTGAGGTTGGGTCCTACAGTATGCGTAAAAGAAAAGCTTTGCAGCACAGACAGACAGACAGACAGACAGACAGATCTATCTATCTATCTATCTATCTATCTATCTATCTATCTATCTATCTATCTATCTATCTATCTATCTATCTATCTATCTATCTATCTACTTGACTTATTTATTTACTTGACTTAAATTCAGAATTGATTTCAGCTTTATTTTATGTTGGAACTTAAATCAGTATTTCTGCAACTTTAAAGAAGGAAACAGAACTAGAATGAACAGCTGCTGGGGTTTTTTTATCGGCTCCTTAATACTATAAAGTTTTGATACTATGATGTTTGTTGCTGGTTTCAGGAAAATATACATTAACATTTTGTCTTTCATGTATGTGTCACAATTCTTATCACAATTACTTAAGTTCCTCTTTAAGTTCTTATAAAATGACAAAAATCACGATTCAGACCACTCGGAAGTCTTTATTTGTATATTATTAATAATAATAAAATAATAGTAATAACAAACAAACTGAATGTATAAAAAGAAATAATACAAGGAAATATATATATATATATATATATATATATATATATATATATATATATATATATATATTAATATAAAATATTTTTTGTATATGGGTTATTACCATGAAAAAATTTAACATTTAATAATTATTTATTTTCTTCTTATTATTTTTTATTTTTTTGTACCAAAGAGCATCTTTAGAGTTTCCTGAAAGAGAAATTAAAAGGGGTTTTAGTCCACACTGTGTGTGTGTGTGTGTGTGTGTGTGTGTGTGTGTGTTTGTGTGTGTGTAAAAATTATGTTGAGTTTCACATGAACAATTTGCAGCGCATAATCCAGTTTTAAGGAAAGATACTCACCAGCTTGACTCCTGCTTCTCCTGCCTTTAGGAACATATCCATTTTATCCACCTGCACACAAACACACACATACACTGCTATCACACGTTTGTCACATGCATATAAAGAGTGAATAGAGGAGTGATATGTGTGATTCTGTATAGATGTAGATAAGGAATCGGTGGGTGGGGTTTTGTTTCCACATGACCAAAACAAAATCATCATTTTAATATCGACAGTTCATCAGAAATGAAACACTTGAAATATTTTTAGAATAGACACTCGTTATTACAACCACTTTACAATTACAAATCATTCCTGAATATAATATTATTAACTGTGTGTGTGTGTGTGTGTGTGTGTGTGTGTGTTCACTTTGGCATGCAGAACATCAGGATTTGCAATCGTTAATGATATAAAAGTTTTTTTCACTCTGCACCAGCAACCATGAAATTTTATCTGCATCATTTGGGTGAATTTTCTCTACCAGAGGTAACAGGTGATCATCTGTGCAGAGAGAGAGAGAGAGAGTTACAAGAGTGTACATTAGCCATTATTTTGTGTTTGTGTTGGTAAGTGTGTGTGATACTCACGAGCCATCTGGATCTGCATTTCAAAATCGGCAGACTCCAACATATAGATGGTCAAGCGCTTTTGAGGTGAAGGAGCCATCGGTACATCCTGCACACATACAACATTATTATTATTATTATTATTATTATAATTATTCATTTAGTTTTTGTTTCTTTATTTTTTTCAAAAGAAGAACAATATAACTAATAAATATAGTTAATGTTTTTGTGTGCTGATGGCACTTTAACTGAAGTTTGAACTTGAGATGAAGCTGGTTTCTTTTCCACAGCTTGAACCTGACCTGGTCTCTCTTCCACAGCTGGAGCTTTAGCTGGAGCTGGTTTCTCTTTCACAGCTGGAACTTGAGCTGGTTTATCTTCCACAGCTGGAGCTTTAACTGGAGCTGGTTTCTTTTCCACAGCTGGAGCTTGAGCTTTTTTTTTTTTTTTTTTCCACAGCTGGAACTTGAGCTGGTTTCTCTTCCACAGCTGGAACTTTAGCTGGAGCTGGTTTCTCCACCACATCTGGAGCTGGTTGCAGGTGGAACTAAGTGTGGCGGTTCCCTTCAGCCTTGCGCTCCTTACGGGACTTAAAGTGTTCGATGGAGCTGTTACACAACAGAGACACTGCTCTTAGACACTGCTGTTAGTTTTTATGCCTACGCCACCAAGATTACCCCTGATGGTGACTGAAATATCCCCATATAAACCCACCCTTTATATCAATAGCTTACACTTTGTGGTCGTTGAAGAGTTTGCTGTCAAGTCTCTCCTTCGCCACATTCGCCGCCCCTGGAGACTCAAACTGGACGTAGCCGTACCCTTTTGTTCCTGTCTTGTAAGCGACAACCTTCAGGAGAGACACGTAATGCCAACACACAATTTATATAAAACAGAACTAATACAGGACTTTAGTATAATAGCTGCTAATTATGCTATACAGATGCTCTTCAGATCCAAACAGTACGAAGCACAAACCTTGCATGACAGGACATTCCCAGAAACCGAAAAGAGGTCAAAAAGGGCCATGCTGTCAATCGTCGTCATGTCCAAGTTTCTGATGAACAAGTTCCCGACGCCGCTCTTCCTCAAGGTGAAATCTCTCTGAGACCACATGACTCTCATGGGCCACCCCATAAGGAGCTTACAATTAAGAGTTGCCAATGCTCGCTCAGCTGAGGGAACAAAATTAATTCCAGGTCATTCATTTAAGAGAAAAATACTGTGTAAAGACATATTCAGAAATATTGGCACCCTTGGTACAGATGGGTATCTGAAAACTCACTTAAATTATATTTAAGACACAAATCCTCACCATATCCATGTAAGAAAGCAGTAAATAATACAGAAATGACTCCTGGAGTATTAAGTAGGCTATAAACTGGTATAAAAATGCAGGCATAGTGTTTGGGTTTGGGTGTGGTTTGAATTACCATCGGCTTGTTTGTAAAAGTTGACGAATGCATAGTTAAGTGAGACGCCGTTATTCCATTTCCTGCAGACCCGGACAGAGTGAACGTGGCCTGCAGAGCTGAACCCCTCCACCAGCATGGACTCTGTCACTTCTGGATGCAGATCACCTACATACAGTGCTGAAAGACTGTTATTCATTTTACCTAAAAATATAAAAATCAAAAACTCAGTGGTGAAGAAAATCAAAAACACTAAACTTACAGTCTTAAACAGACAAATATCAGTATAAGTTCAATACAATCACTTTTCTACTCTGAAATGTTGAAGGATAATAAACATAAAGGCCTAAAGGGTCTACTATATTCTACTACCACTAATTACACTACTTACCAGCTACCTAATGTTTAATAGTAAAAATGTGATATAAAAAAATGTAATAGTAAAATGTTTAATAGAGCGGACTGTACGACCCCTGGAATGGTGAGTTTCCAAACTTTATTGGTTTTATTCTCTTTGAAACAGAGTTTATCATTTATTTTGTTGTTGTTGTTATTATTATTATTATTATTGAGAAACAAATCACCCATAATAGCCCTAAACAGGTGGAAAGGTGATCATCTGTACAGGAGAGAAGAGGAGAAAAGTAATCTGTTCCTTATTTTTTTGTCTTATCCTTCCTGATATTAGCATAAAGGTCATGGGCTTGCAGGAGAGAATGGATAAATGTGACTAAAGAAATTAAGTATGCAAGGCTGATAATATGTCCGGAAGAGTGAGCAGAAATGGACATTTAGACTAAAGGTGTAGGACACATAATGTTTAGCCTCATGCTAGCCGGGTTTGCTAGTGCTGCTTCTGTGTTAGCTAGTTTGTTAGAAATATCAAATATTCGACCAAAAGACAAATAAACGTCTAATTTTATTTATAAAGAAACATATAACCATTAGTTTGCTAAGAGTGAAATATTTAGACAAAGGATGAAAACTATCAAAGCTAAAATTATTTAGCCGGCTAGTTACCCATGCTAATGTCGCTAAATAATTACTTTTTACTTTTCGAGTCTTATACTATAGATAGATAGTCTACTATATTCCACTACTACTATTTAATCTATTTACCAGGCAGGTATATGAAGAAATGTTTATTATAAGAGAACTTAATAACTTTTGTTAGTTGCTGCTAATTGCTGCTGCTTCTGCTAATTTCTGCTGCTGCTTCTTGCTGCTGTTTGTTAGTTTGGTGGTTGTCAAGGTGATACCTAGATATTTTCTGTTGACATCATGGGATCGATTCTGTACCATCACCCTCGTCACCTGACCAGTTGGACACGAGTCCTGTGTGTACACAAAACATGTCAATGAATCCCATTTAAAATGCTTTAAGTGATTAGACATTCTGTTAATAACAAGTGCTTCCACAGCTTGCATTGTTATTGGCTGTATGAAGCATTTATTCATTAGTTATTTATTCAGTTAGCATTTGTTAACCTGTTATTTCAACAAAACCAAGTTTAAAAAAAAAAAAACAAGTTTCTCCTGATAACCAAGTGCTAGAAGGAATTCACTCGCATGTCGTGTTTGCTGGACATAAAACTTTATTGCACTGGGGGGCTTTAGTACCTAAAGGTCTATGTTTGAACATATTTATTATTTTATTATTGTTAATTGTTATTATTATATTCATTTCCACCTTATGCTATATCCTAACTCCTTTTATGGTTGTGCATATAGAATGTGTGTGGTTTTGTAAACA
Source organism: Silurus meridionalis (assembly GCF_014805685.1). Taxonomy (NCBI): domain Eukaryota; kingdom Metazoa; phylum Chordata; class Actinopteri; order Siluriformes; family Siluridae; genus Silurus; species Silurus meridionalis. Next base: position 8,773,458 of record NC_060891.1, on the reverse strand, counting down.
TAAAATATTATAATCAATAAGCATATAAAAACCACGCTTTAATAATAAGTCAGATTATTACATGAAATATTAATCACTATAAAGGAAATAGAAACACAGCAATATTGTTAACTAGTTGTACAATGCGCACGTGTCAGTGTCGCACTTTTTTTTTTTTTTTTTTTTTTTTTTTTTGTAATTCTGTTCAAATATTAGTTTTTTTTTTTAATTGTTTACACGCAATTTAAAAAAAAACAGAGTTCTTTGTCAAAATATAATCACAATTATCCAAACACCACAATCAATTAGCAAAATTCCTAGATTGTTTGCAAAATGACACACTTCAGTCAAAACATACACACTTCAGTCAAAACATATACACATATTTGTGAAAATGCTATTTGTTTTCATTTAACCAACACAGTCATCAATGATCATACACTATTGCAGCCAGTTTCACACTGCTGTGATAAATAAAAACACTTTGTAAAAAAAAAAAAAAAATAGATTTTTGGCCAGACATTCTTACTGTATGTAAGAGATAATTTAGGTGACAAAAAAATAGTGAGAAACTCACAACATTATTCATGATTTGTTTTGAGATATAAGGAGAATGTAGACAAATACTGTAGGCCTACTATAACCTTACCAAGCACTCCACAACACTTGATGCTGCAGACTGAATATTTCAAGTATTTATTTCAATACTTACAGTATTTCTTACCATAATCAGTTACAGTAATCAACCAACAATGATATCAATTACTGTAAACAAATAAAATCTATAGACAAATAAAAATTACTGCATGAATTACAGTACATACACTTTGACTCTGAAGAAAAGTAAAGTAAAAGTAAACAGAAATGAAAGAAAACTACTGTAAAAGCAACAAGAATACTGTAACTATCCGTCTCTCCGTCTGGCTGGATCAGGCCATAAGATTTCATCCACATCACAGGCTATGTCTTCATTGGCAAGGCACCGTTGGAAGAATCGCCTTGTGTGACGAATCCACCCTGCACTGAAGCTGCTTCAATAAGATCACATGCCTGTTCCATGGCCTGAATGAGGGCAAACGGTCATAAGGCCGCAGGTCATATGCCTTCCACCACCACGCTGAAAAAATTCTTCTATAGGATTCAGGAAGGGGGAGTATGGGGGAAGGTATAAAACTTCAAAATCAGGGTGATCATGGAACCAGTTCTGGACCAGAGCAGCCCGATGAAATGAGACATTGTCCCAAACGACAATGTACCGCATCTGGTCCACTTGGTGTAATGCTGTGACAATCTCATGCAATCGGTCAAGAAATGCAAGTATCAGATTTGCATTATAGGGTCCCAGATTTGCATGGTGGTGGAGGACCCCATTTTGTGTGATAGCAGCGCAAAGGGTGATGTTACCCCTCGCTGCCCTGGCACATTGGTGATTGCCCTGTGCCCAATTACATTTCTCCTCTTCTTCTTGTTTTTGCAAGGTTAAATCCAGCCTCATCCACATATATAAATTCATGTTGAATTTCAGCAGCATCCATTTGCAAGACTCTCTGAAACACATTAAAGAAAATAGGATGCTATTCAATATCTATAGCACAGTATTTTTTGTGACAGAACATTATGAGCAGTGCATGATACCACACCATAGTCAGATGAACAATGCATACCTCCACATACTCATTGCGCAGATGTTTCACTCTCTGAATTTCTGTCAAATGGTACCCGATACAGTTGCTTCATGTATATTTGATTTTTCTTTAGGATTCGACCTAATGTTGACAGAGAGACTCGTTGGATGTTATTGAAAATATTGTCATCATTGATGATATTGGCTTGGATTTCTCGTAGCCTGATACAATTATTGGCCAAAACCATGTTCACAATGGCGGCCTCTTGTGCACAACTAAACATAGGGCCCCTTCCACCTTGGTGTCCTCGACCCTCAATCCTAAGAAAAAAAAGATAAAATAAATAAATATATATATATATATATATATATATATATATATATATATATATATATATATATATATATATATGCAGCATACTGTCAAATGTCACAGTAAACAATATTGATTATACAAGCTTCAGTTTCAATGTATACTGTGTGGTTAGCTTACCTGTTTTCTCGATGAAATGTCAGAATTACTGACGCAACAGTATTTCTGCTGAGATTTGGTTGAACTCTTTGTCCAGCTTCCATCAGTGTCAGTCCATGGTTGATAACATGGTCAATAAGTGTTGCACGGATTTCTCGAGTCAAATTTGGTCCTCGTCTTCTTTGTTCAGGTTCTATCACCTCTTCAAGTCCTTCACTACCTCTTCCTCTACCTAGGTGTCTTCCTCTACCTTCTTCTCCTCTACCTATGCCTCTTCCTCTACCTTCTTCTCCTCTACCTATGCCTCTTCCTCTACCTCCTTCTCCTCTACCTATGCCTCCTTCTCCTCTTCCTCTACCTCCTTCTCCTCTACCTATGCCTCTTCCTCTACCTCCTTCTCCTTTACCTATGCCCCCTTCTCCTCTTCCTCTACCTCCTTCTCCTCTACCTATGCCTCTTCCTCTACCTCCTTCTCCTCTTCCTCTACCGCCTTCATCTCCTCTTTGAGCTCCCCTCTCATTCTCACTCTTCTTCTTCTAACTCCTTCCATTTTGTTGAAGACAGGTGAACTCACCTGCTGCCTTTTATAGCACACCTGAGTGCTGCGTTTTCAAATTAGCACGTGTGCTTCCACACCTGGTAGATGTGTTTATCCAATTCGTTCATTAGTGTGGTAATTGGCAATCTGGTGCTTTGTAATTACAAGGAAGTAACCTCACAATCCTTATCTGTGTCTAATGTGTGTAGAGTTTTACAAATCACTGTGTGTAATGTTTTGCAAAAAGGGTGAAGCAGACATTGTGTGTAATGTTGTGCAAATCTGTGGAGGTGTTTTGCTCATTGGAGTAAAATTTTGCTAATTGTGTGGAAATTTAAATTTTAGTGTGTAAACAATCGTAAAAAACTGTAATCCTGTTTTGTTGTCTAGTTACATGTAATGATCTGTTATAAAGCAAGATATTTTTCTTAATAATGTTAAACTGTCTAAACGAAGAATTTATAGTCTGTGAAAGTATCTGCTCTTTACACCAACTCAAACTCAAGGAGGAAAGACGACAAAGAAAACAAAGAAACCATGGATCACAAATTTTTTTTGGAGCTTGCTCGCAGCAGTGAAGAGAAAAACAATGTTGAGGAGAGAAGTGACAGCGACAACAGTGATCTGCTTCTAACTAGAAAACATGAGCCTAATTTACGCCGGTGAGTTGCAATATATTTTTCTTTACAGTGATATACGATTTGCTTGTTTGTGTGTAATAAGCCTGGGGAAATGTTGAATAGAATAAACAGAGTAAGGAAAAAAAAAAAAGATGATTTATTGATATATATATATATATATATATATATATATATATATATATATATATATATATATATATATATACACACAGGTGTGTGTGTGTGTGTGTGTGTGTGTGTGTGTGTGTGTGTGTGTTTACACATATGTACCATTGGTGTACATGCTTCATGTCTGCCCACCTGAGTAAATGTTGATTGCATGGCCAGCCCCCCAAAACAACTTCAAAAATATGTACTTGACTTATAATGCTAATGTTTTATTTTTCTTTGTCTTTCAACAACGGACAGCGGTTTAGAATCCTCTGATGAGGACTGGATTCCATGTGTTAGCAAACACCTGGAAAAGCGTCTCAAGCGCTCAGACTCTGGAGATGTAGCACCATCTTCAGGTTCACCAGTAAGAGGAGGAGGTAAAAGAGAGCCAGAAAAAGCAAATCAGCACCAGTGTCTACCTCAACACATGAAGAAAGGTGGAAAGACATGACAGACGAGGATGTCACACCCCAGCCAGCAGTCTTCAGACCCTTCCGGACACCAGGCCCACAGCTGATTGCTACAGCGCTATACACTGTGCTGCAGTGATTCCAGTTGTTCTTTTTGACAATGGAGATGTAGACACTGTTGAAGAACACAAATGCCTATGGAGCCAAGCAGCACAATGGCCAAAAACTGTGGAAGTACTATGAAAGCACTATGAAAGACTTGAATTTGCTGCTGAGAGACGCCTGTAAGAGCAATTTTCATCCCCACCAGAACATTGCCATCGACGAGAGAATGGTGGCACCAAAACGCAGAAATGGCCTAAAGCAACATATGAAAGGCAACTCGAGAAAGTGGGGATACAACCTGTTGTCCTGGCGGACTCATACTGTGCATACACATGGGACTTCTTCGTACCACCTTCGGGAGGTGGTAGCTCAGTGGTTAAGGCATTGGGCTTTGGATCAGAAGATCACAGGTTCAAATCCCACCACCACCAAGCTGCCACTGATGGGCCCTTGAGCAAAGCCCTAAAACCCTCCCCTGCTCAGTTCTAAGTCGCTCTGGATAAGGGCATCTGCCAAATGTCGCAAATGTAAATGTGTACAAGGGCAAGTCACCAGATGCACAAACACATAGCAATGGACCAAGCTATGACTCTGTCATGAAACTTGTTGATGTGAAGATGTTGGGAACAGGCTACAAACTGTTTGTGGACAATTTTTTACACAAGTCCAGCACTGTTCAGAGATCTACTAAAAAATAACATCTGGGCTTGTGGGACTGTCCAGGCAAACATGCTTGGCTACCCTAGAAGCACAATCAACAAACTTCCAAAAAAAGCTACTTGTGGTACTTATCGCTGGCTGAGAGACGGGACCTGGTGTTTGTTAAAGATGTTCTCGACCATTCACAGAGGCATTGTAGCAAGCATGGTGCGCATGAAGGTCAAAGGCCATGGTAGACAGTGGACAACCGTCAATGAACATGTTCCAGATTGTGTTGTGGATTACAACAGTTTAGCAGAAAGAATTTAGCAATGTAACTTTAGCTAGTTCATATTTCACATTTAAACAATCTTACATTGCTTTCAGAGAGTTGTACCTGTATATAAAAAAAATGTTTATGGCGGTGTACATTTTTTTTCAAGGCACTTTAGCATCTAAATAATTTATTTTTAAATAATAATTTATAAATAATCTCTTAGAGGATTATCAAATATAGATGGTGGATAGTAAAGCCCAGAGTGTCTTCTGTCCACAGATACATAAACTGTGAATGTTGACCAAATTATTTAGCAAACATTACTGTTTCATATTTGGGAAGGTCAATTCTGAGAACGTGCTTCGGATGGGGGAGAGAGAAAAGGACTACACATAGTCTCGGAGAAATGTTTACAGGGCACTCGTTTCTCATGGTATCTTATACGAATTAAAAACACATGTGGCTTTCAAACTATTCGTTTTCTGGATTGCTCCAGGACTGACTTCATGGATTTGTTTGTGAAATAACAAAAGGTTTAGTGTGGTATAATATTTAATATTTACTTTAGCGTCTATAGAATTTTATGTTTTTGAGGTTTGTGAGATATCTAAATTGTTTATATTACAAAGTTGTCAGGATCTGTTAACATTAAAATTTAAGTAGGTCATTTTCAGCTATGTAATATATTGTCATTTTGACAATGTTTCTCTAAGTGGCGCTCCGGCCTTTGTAATTGATGCTATGACTCCTCCTATTTTGTATATGTACTGCAGTACCTAAAAAGCAGGAGGTTAATATAATGTCAAGTTTCAAGTCAAGTCAAGTTTATTTGTATAGCGCTTTTCACAACAGACATTGTCTCAAAGCAGCTTTACAGAAATCAACAGTCAAGGTGAATGGTGTGCATTTATCCCTGATGAGCAAGCCATGGTGACTGTGGCAAGGAAAAACTCCGTTAGATGTTATGAGGAAGAAACCTTGAGAGGAACCAGACTCAAAAGGGGAAACCATGCTCATTTGGGTGACATCAAGAGTTTAATCATAAATGTTTCAACAATACAGAACACTGGAGAGTGAGAACTAACATGAGTACTAGAGAATAAGATTATAAGTAAATGTTCTTTCTACAGTCTTTGGTATAAAAGTAGGAGCTACTGAGCTCAACATTTGTGATCATCACAGATCCAGCATCAGCTTCTCCATGCCAGAGCCTTTAAACACTCCAGGAGGTACTATGTCAAACTCCACACATGCAGTGGGTTCCAATTGGCACTGGTACGTCTCTAGATGGGTCAGGATGTTTGCGAGTTTGGCATCTACTTCTATCAAAGTCCATAATCTTCATGAGGTGGGACGTGACTGGAGCTGGCCAAACCTCAGGAAGCCTCGGGATGGGGAGAGAAAGAGAAGCAGTGGAGAGGAATTAGCGTAGCTGCTGTTCATGATATTAACAGCACAAGTTGATAATGTGCATGTGATCAGATGTTCTGGAGCACAAGGTTATGATGTTATGTGTAGGCTTTGCTAAAAATATATGTTTTTAATCTGCACTTAAACTGGGAGAATGTGTCTGAGCCCCGAACACTGTCAGGAAGACTATTCCAGAGTTTAGGAGCTAAATGTGAAAATGCTCTACCACCTTTAGTGGACTTTGCTATTCTAGGAACTACTAGAAGCCCAGAGTTTCGAGATCTCAGGGAGTGTGACGGATTGTAGCGTGTTAAAAAACTGGAGAGATACATGGGAGCCAAACCATTTAGTGCTTTATAAGTGAGTAGCAGTAGTTTGTAGTCTATTCGAAACTTAACCGGAAGCAAATGTAGGGACGATAAGATTGGGGATAATGAACCAAAAGTTTCAGCACAGGTTTATTAGTGCATTGGTGCACTATGTTGTTACATACACGACATTGGTCCAGTACATCACACTACTCCTTCACAGGTCCAGGAACATCGTAAATATCCTATAGACACTGAACATACAAATGTGTGTAAACCAGTGTGCTTAACACTAACAATGGCCACTTTAAATCATTTATGATTTAGCATCACACACCAAAACATAGGATGTTCTCCCTGGGAAAAGAATCGGTGACATAAACTGCAAATGAAAAGATGAAGACAAAAGAAAAACATACAGATTCTATTTAATTCTGTCCCTACATGCATATTGTTAGTGTTAAGACGGTTCTAACACTGCTTTGCACACATTCCTTTGTCTGTTCAGTGTCTCTAAAATATTTATGATGTACGTATGTAACGTATACAGTGAGTCTTTATCTGGTCTCACACATCTCTGGCTAGTATATCCTCTTGTCTAAACAGGAAACAACTTTAGGTCAGCTTTCTTTCCAATGTGTGTATATATACGTGTCTGCTGCCTGCAATAAACCGAAGAAGAACATTTGCTGTGTGCGGTGTGATTCTTCCCTGAATTCAGAAAGGCACTACGGGCATTGCAGGTCGTATGGAAAACCTCTCCAAGCATTAAGTTTCGTTTGGGCATGATAAAAATCTAACACAAATAATCCTTCATCTTCACCACTCCAATCAATACAAGAATCAATCCTAAAACAAAATAGTGTTCAACACTCGTAAACAAACTCTTAATCTTCTCAAAAAAACTTTGTTCAGCAGTTGTTTCAAGTTCTCCAAGACATCATGAGACAACTGTTTCTCAGTGCTTGTTTGATATTTCTATAAGCAGTATTATCAGGTATACATAACAGTTTCTTCTCACTGAATAATGTATTCAAAGGAAATAAGGAGTGTAATAACAACTATGTACATATTGTTATAGAATTTAGTAAGCTAAACAAAACAGTCAAGTTAGTCAGCTCTTCACCCTGGAGGTGGCCCCCTTTCTACTATAAAGAAAGGATCTTTCCGTGGGCTCTCAACTGTTTCAGCCCTGAATACTCACTTAGGCAGGCTTCTTAGGCCAACAGACCAATTAGTGCACAAATTAAGTGGGTGCTGTTTTTTGTATCCACTGTGGCTGATAATCAGTCAGAACTCCAGTTCTGGTTACAGCTAGAACAGTCGCTGGACCCAGATACTTCGGCTCACCGACCTTGGTAGGCTTCAGACTTCGTATCAGGACCTGCTGATTAGGCACAAAAGGGTGTGTTGGCTTATCTGCGAGCAGAGGAAGAGCGGCATTGAGACATCAGCATTAATAGAATTCAATTTCTCAACCAGGGCAGAGTGGTAGTTGTCTATCATCACTTCCAGGTTACTTAAGGAAGAAATGCCAGTGTGTCCCCTGACCCATGGGGTCGGGACAGGCTTGAACATAAAACTTTTTAAAAGGTTAGTTTTGTTGAAGATAGGGTCATTCTCATTTCTGTCCAATTTCGGCCTGTTTCAATGAAGGCTTTAGTAACATGTTCCTTAATGGTTCTGTTTGTTCTCTCTACCACTCCAGCTGACTGTGGGTGATAAAAATGTGCTATGGGCTTTCCATCAGCTGTTTTAAAGTCTCTTTGCTTCCATGTTTCGGCAAAACATGCACAACACCATAAGCATACTTAGAATCAGTGTATATAGTCACTACTTTACCTTCAGAAAACTGACATGCTCTTGTTAGTGTCTCTAACTCTGCAGCTTGTGCTGATGTGTATGGTAATGATTTAGCTGTAATTATTACATCAGGTAATCTTACCACCGCGTATCCACATAAATACACATCATCAGAAGGTTTTTAACATGAAAAATCTACATATAGACAATCCCCCTCTTCCAGGGCAAAACCATCTAAGTCAATATTGTCTAGCAGATCACGCAAAGCTACTACAGCTGAATGTGGCTGAGAAGAAGGCTTAATAGTTACGTTTTCCGTTGCCAAGAGTGTGGTTTCATAACCAGATCTACATTGTGCTGTCATATGTTGTGTGTTGAGGTTGTGTAAAATAGCTGTTACCTGATATGAGGTGTACAATATCAAAGGATGTGACAGCACCATTTTCTCAGCATCCCGGACCATCAGAGCCGCAGCAGCCACCACACGCATAAGCACGAGGGCAACCCTTGTGCTATGTTGTCTAAAAATTTGAAAAGATATGCAACAGGGCGATATCTGTCACCGTGTTCCTGGGCTAGGATCCCCGCAGCCGTACCACCACGTTCGTGCACAAAGGGGTGAAAAGGTTCAGTATAAGCAGGAGGTGAAGCAGCTGGTGCTATGGTGCAGTCAGAACAACCTTGAGATAAACACACTCAAAACTGTGGAGATGATAGTGGACTTTAGGAAACATCCTTCAACACTACTCCCCTCACAATATCCAACATCCCTGTGTCACCTGTGGAGAACTTCAAGTTTCTGGGCACTACCATTTCCCAAGACCTGAAATGGGAATCAGACATAAACTCGATTCTGAAAAAGGCCCAGCAGAGGATGTACTTTCTAAGGCAATTAAGGAAGCTAAACAAAACAGTCAAGTTAGTCAGCTCTTCACCCTGGAGGTGGCCCCTTTCTACTATAAAGAAAGGATCTTTCCGTGGCTCTCAACTGTTTCAGCCCTGAATACTCACTTAGGCAGGCTTCTTGGCCAACAGACCAATTAGTGCACAAATTAAGTGGGTGCTGTTTTTGTATCCACTGTGGCTGATAATCAGTCAGAACTCCAGTTCTGGTTACAGCTAGAACAGTCGCTGGACCCAGATACTTGCTCACCGACCTTGGTAGGCTTCAGACTTCGTATCAGGACCTGCTGATTAGGCACAAAAGGGTGTGTTGGCTTATCTGCGAGCAGAGGAAGAGCGGCATTGAGACATCAGCATTAATAGAATTCAATTTCTCAACCAGGGCAGAGTGGTAGTTGTCTATCATCACTTCCAGGTTACTTAAGGAAGAAATGCCAGTGTGTCCCCTGACCCATGGGGTCGGGACAGGCTTGAACATAAAACTTTTAAAAGGTTAGTTTTGTTGAAGATAGGGTCATTCTCATTTCTGTCCAATTTCGGCCTGTTTCAATGAAGGCTTTAGTAACATGTTCCTTAATGGTTCTGTTTGTTCTCTCTACCACTCCAGCTGACTGTGGGTGATAAAAATGTGCTATGGGCTTTCCATCAGCTGTTTTAAAGTCTCTTTGCTTCCATGTTTCGGCAAAAACATGCACAACACCATAAGCATACTTAGAATCAGTGTATATAGTCACTACTTTACCTTCAGAAAACTGACATGCTCTTGTTAGTGTCTCTAACTCTGCAGCTTGTGCTGATGTGTATGGTAATGATTTAGCTGTAATTATTACATCAGGTAATCTTACCACCGCGTATCCACATAAATACACATCATCAGAAGGTTTTTAACATGAAAAATCTACATATAGACAATCCCCCTCTTCCAGGGCAAAACCATCTAAGTCAATATTGTCTAGCAGATCACGCAAAGCTACTACAGCTGAATGTGGCTGAGAAGAAGGCTTAATAGTTACGTTTTCCGTTGCCAAGAGTGTGGTTTCATAACCAGATCTACATTGTGCTGTCATATGTTGTGTGTTGAGGTTGTGTAAAATAGCTGTTACCTGATATGAGGTGTACAATATCAAAGGATGTGACAGCACCATTTTCTCAGCATCCCGGACCATCAGAGCCGCAGCAGCCACCACACGCAAGCACGAGGGCAACCCTTGTGCTATGTTGTCTAAAAATTTGAAAAGATATGCAACAGGGCGATATCTGTCACCGTGTTCCTGGGCTAGGATCCCGCAGCCGTACCACCACGTTCGTGCACAAAGGGGTGAAAAGGTTCAGTATAAGCAGGAGGTGAAGCAGCTGGTGCTATGGTGCAGTCAGAACAACCTTGAGATAAACACACTCAAAACTGTGGAGATGATAGTGGACTTTAGGAAACATCCTTCAACACTACTCCCCCTCACAATATCCAACATCCCTGTGTCACCTGTGGAGAACTTCAAGTTTCTGGGCACTACCATTTCCCAAGACCTGAAATGAATCAGACATAAACTCGATTCTGAAAAGGCCCAGCAGAGGATGTACTTTCTAAGGCAATTAAGGAAGTACAGTCTGCCACAGGAGCTGTTGATACAGTTCTACACTGAAGTCATTGAATCTGTCCTGTGCTCATCAGTCACTATCTGGTTTGGAGCAGCAACAAAACAGGACAGAAAATAGAAAACAACAAAACAATCCCAGGTTCATTTTTTTCAGTAGCTAAACTAACCACAAATAATTCAATTCAATTCAATTCATTTTTATTTGTATAGCGCTTTTAACAATGAACATTGTCTCAAAGCAGCTTTACACAGATAATGTGGTGATTAAACATAAATATGTTCTTTGTAAGTATGTTTGTCCCTGATGAGCAACTGTGGCAAGGAAAAACTCCCCGAGATGGCATAAGGAAGAAACCTTGAGAGGAACCAGACTCAAGAGGGAACCCATCCTCATCTGGGTTGCACCAAATGTCCATTTGAAGCAGATATACAATGTTGTGGGGTACAGTGATGATGATCAGAAGCAAACTGCACTCCCGAGTCAGTGCAGCAGACCGCCGACACCAACTACAGTCCAATCCGTCCTCAAAGCACCCGTTCTACTCCGAATTAAGAGACCGTCCGAGCTGCACAGAAGTGTGAAGATCCAAGGAGGGGAGAGGGCAGGAACACTGGTCACTGGAGCCTCAGGAGCATGTTTAACTCGAGAGAGAGAGAGAGAGAGAGAGAGAGAGAGAGAGAGAG
>NC_060891.1:8689795-8761817 GCF_014805685.1 Silurus meridionalis | reverse complement strand
ATTAAAGTCAACAACAGTTAACACTTTGTCTAAAGAAGTAGCAAGATTTGTGATGACATGATCATACATGTTCATTTATATGTAAGATGTTGTCATTATTAATGTACTATGTTAAATAATAATAATAAAAATAAAGCACTGAAAGAAGGTGTCTAAATGTAACTTTACAGTATAAGGGTCATATTCTGTTTCTTCATATTCAGATTTTAACAGATATATGCAGCAACAGAACATATGGCTAGAAAGAAGAATTAGAACCAAAAATCTCAAACTTGTAGTCTTCAGAACAAGGGACAGATTTCCACTGAACTCATGTCCATTCTTTGTGTTTCTTGGCTCAAACAAGTCTCTTGTTCTTCTTGTTTTTCTGTAGAATTATCAAAAATGTAAAACAATTATTATAATTTTTTTTCCTGCAGCTGCGCCTGTTTTGTGATCTAATACATTTAGAGGAAAAAGTTTTGACACTTCTACCTTGTAATGAAAACTTGTGCATATTGCGCACTTGTGATGTTGCGCATATTAAATAATGCATGAAAAATAGATACAAAATATTCAGGACATAGTAAACTAAGAACCACCAGCAGGCAGTGCAATACCTTATTTTAGCCATATTGCAGAAAATCAAGGTTGACAATTTGGACACATTTTATTTGTTCAGTATTCAATCCTAGCTTTTATACATATTTTATTTAAGTAGTTAGAGTTTTAGTTGAGTTTTTTTATGTTTTGGACAGATAGAAAGCATTATTATGGGTTTTAAAACTTTTGACCTGTAGTAAAATAACTGATCACCATTTCATTCCATCCATCCTACATTTGTTGTAGAAGAACAATAACAATATGAAAAACCTGAGCTAAAACTGTTCCTGATTGGGTAAGAAGCCATAGTAACTAGAGATGTGTGAGCCTAGAAAAAGACTTTGTATACCTTACATACTCACATCATAAAGATCCTATAGACACGGAACAGACAACATAGGAATGTGTTCAGAGAGACCCATCTTAACACTAACAATTATTATTATTTTATCATTAACTAAAAAGAAGCGTTACCTACCAGATTATACTATTTTCACAGGCTGCAGGATTTAGGAAAAGTGAACACTCCCTGCCTGTTGTGGGAATCTGAGCAGACTCGCACAATTAGACTGAGCATAGGTGCGGTGTAGGGCTACTGCTATCGATTATTTTAGTAATCAAGTATTCTAACGATTATTTAATCGATTAATCAAGTAACCGATTATGATATTGTTTAAAAGCAGCTTTACGCAGATAATGTCCATTGTTAAAAGTGGCTGCATAGAGTAAGTTATGGGAAATTATTTGTTAAATAAAACTCAATTATTCTCACTCGTATTTATTTATTAAATCTCGCCCTATTTGGTATTCTTGTCTCCAGAAAGCTGCTTGCAATGTTCCACGAACTAAATCAGTGTATTTATTGCCAGCTTTAAAAACATGCTCCACCACCTACTCCGCAACCACTGCAGAGGGACTTTTTAAACGCACTGTATACAGTGAGTGAAAAACATCTTTAATCACCTGCTGATTTTGTATGTTTGCCCACTGACAAAATAATTATCAGTCTACAATTTTAGGTAGGTTTATTTAAATAGTGAGAGACAGAATAACAACAAAAAATAATTTTAAAAAAGTTATAAATTGATTTGCATTTTAATGAGTGAAATAAGTATTTGATCCCCTATGAATGAACAAGATTTCTGCCTCCCAGGTGTCTTTTAATACAGGTAACGGGCTGAGATTAGGAGCATGCTCTCACCCTCGCTAGCTCGTTACCTGTATAAAAGACACCTGTTCACAAAAGCAGTCAATCAGTCAGATTCCAAACACTCCACCATGGCCAAGACCAAAAAGCAGTCCAAGGATGTCAGGGACAAGATTGTTGACCTACACAAGGCTGGAATAGGCTACAAGACCACCAACAAGCAGCTGGGTGAGAAGGTGACAACAGCTGGGAGCAACTATTTGCAAATGGAAGAAACACAAAATAAAATAACCATGCAATCAAAGGTTAATAAAATAACCATGCAAGATCTCCCTTATGGAGTTTCAATGATCATGAGAACGGTGAGGAATCAGCCAAGAACTACACGGGAGGATCTTGTCAATTATGTCAATGCAGCTGGGACCATAATCACCAAGAAAACAATTGGTAACAAGAAGGCCCCCTGCCCAAGAAAGCACATGTCCATTCTTTGTGTTTCTTGGCTCAAACAAGTCTCTTGTTCTTCTTGTTTTTCTGTAGAATTATCAAAAATGTAAAACAATTATTATAATTTTTTTTCCTGCAGCTGCGCCTGTTTTGTGATCTAATACATTTAGAGGAAAAAGTTTTGACACTTCTACCTTGTAATGAAAACTTGTGCATATTGCGCACTTGTGATGTTGCGCATATTAAATAATGCATGAAAAATAGATACAAAATATTCAGGACATAGTAAACTAAGAACCACCAGCAGGCAGTGCAATACCTTATTTTAGCCATATTGCAGAAAATCAAGGTTGACAATTTGGACACATTTTATTTGTTCAGTATTCAATCCTAGCTTTTATACATATTTTATTTAAGTAGTTAGAGTTTTAGTTGAGTTTTTTTTATGTTTTGGACAGATAGAAAGCATTATTATGGGTTTTAAAACTTTTGACCTGTAGTAAAATAACTGATCACCATTTCATTCCATCCATCCTACATTTGTTGTAGAAGAACAATAACAATATGAAAAACCTGAGCTAAAACTGTTCCTGATTGGGTAAGAAGCCATAGTAACTAGAGATGTGTGAGCCTAGAAAAAGACTTTGTATACCTTACATACTCACATCATAAAGATCCTATAGACACGGAACAGACAACATAGGAATGTGTTCAGAGAGACCCATCTTAACACTAACAATTATTATTATTTTATCATTAACTAAAAAAAAGAAGCGTTACCTACCGTATTATACTATTTTCACAGGCTGCAGGATTTAGGAAAAGTGAACACTCCCTGCCTGTTGTGGGAATCTGAGCAGACTCGCACAATTAGACTGAGCATAGGTGCGGTGTAGGGCTACTGCTATCGATTATTTTAGTAATCAAGTATTCTAACGATTATTTAATCGATTAATCAAGTAACCGATTATGATATTGTTTAAAAGCAGCTTTACGCAGATAATGTCCATTGTTAAAAGTGGCTGCATAGAGTAAGTTATGGGAAATTATTTGTTAAATAAAACTCAATTATTCTCACTCGTATTTATTTATTAAATCTCGCCCTATTTGGTATTCTTGTCTCCAGAAAGCTGCTTGCAATGTTCCACGAACTAAATCAGTGTATTTATCGCCAGCTTTAAAAACATGCTCCACTACCTACTCCGCAACCACTGCAGAGGGACTTTTTAAACGCACTGTATACAGTGAGTGAAAAACATCTTTAATCACCTGCTGATTTTGTATGTTTGCCCACTGACAAAATAATTATCAGTCTACAATTTTAGGTAGGTTTATTTAAATAGTGAGAGACAGAATAACAACAAAAAATAATTTTAAAAAAGTTATAAATTGATTTGCATTTTAATGAGTGAAATAAGTATTTGATCCCCTATGAATGAACAAGATTTCTGCCTCCCAGGTGTCTTTTAATACAGGTAACGGGCTGAGATTAGGAGCATGCTCTCACCCTCGCTAGCTCGTTACCTGTATAAAAGACACCTGTTCACAAAAGCAGTCAATCAGTCAGATTCCAAACACTCCACCATGGCCAAGACCAAAAAGCAGTCCAAGGATGTCAGGGACAAGATTGTTGACCTACACAAGGCTGGAATAGGCTACAAGACCACCAACAAGCAGCTGGGTGAGAAGGTGACAACAGCTGGGAGCAACTATTTGCAAATGGAAGAAACACAAAATAAAATAACCATGCAATCAAAGGTTAATAAAATAACCATGCAAGATCTCCCCTTATGGAGTTTCAATGATCATGAGAACGGTGAGGAATCAGCCAAGAACTACACGGGAGGATCTTGTCAATTATGTCAATGCAGCTGGGACCATAATCACCAAGAAAACAATTGGTAACAAGAAGGCCCCCTGCCCAAGAAAGCACATGTACAGGCCCATCTGAAGTTTGCTAATAAACATCTGAAGGATTCAGTGGGTGAAAGTGTTGTGGTCAGATGAGATTAAAATCGAGCTCTTTGGCATCCCCTCAACTCGCTGCTTTTGAAGGAATGCTGCCTATGACCCCAAGAACACCATCATCCACCATCAAACATGGAGGTGGAAACATTATGCTTTTGGGGGGGGGTTCTGCTAAGGGGCCAGGACAACTGCACCGCATCAAAAGGATGATGGACGGGGCCATGTACCGTAAAATTTTGTGTGAAAACCTGCTTCCCTCAACCAGAGCATTGAAAATAGGTTGCAAAGCCAATAAAAGGAGTGGCTTAGGAAAAAGCACATTAAGGAGTGTCTCCAGACCTTAATCCCATAGAAAATCTGTAGAGGGAGCTAAAGGTTTGAGTTGTTAAACGTCAGCCTCGAAACCTTAATGTCTTGAAGAGGCTCTGCAAAGAGGAGTGAGACAAAATCCCTCCCTAAATTTGTGCAAACCTGGTGGCTAACTACAACCCCTGGCAAAAAGTATGGAATCACCCTTCTCAGAAGATGTTCATTCAAATGTTTAATTGTGTAGAGAAAAAACCAAGCACATATATGCCACAAAATTTTCACTCAACAAAACAATATTCTGGCTGTATAAAACACTTAAAAAAACAACAAAGAAAGATAACTATAGTCAATTACAAGTGTTTTTACAGATCAAACAGAGGAAAAAAATATGGAATCACACAAATCTGAGGAAAATTATATGGAATCATCATGCACTTTGCATTTCTAAAACAAACACCTGTATCTGATTACAACTGCTAATTAGTCTGCAGTTAAAAAAGAGTGCTTGCACACATTAGTGATGTGTTGAACCAAGATGATTGACATAACTCATGGCTCCAACACGAGAGATGTCAGTTGAAACAAAGGAGAGGATTATCAAACTTCTCAAAGAAGGTAAATCTTCACGGAATGTTGCAAAAATGTTGGTTGTTCCCAGTCAGCTGTGTCTAAAATCTGGACCAAGTACAAATCAAATGGAAAGGTTGTAAAGGGAAGCGTACTGGTAGACCAAGAAAGACATCAAAGCGCCAAGACAGAAAACTTAAAGCAATATGCCTTGAAAACAGAAAATGCACAACAAAACAAATGAGGAACAAATGGGCAGAAAGTGGAGTTCATGTCTGTGACCGGACTGTAAGAAATCGCCTAAAAGAAATGGGATTTACATACAGAAAAGCCAAACGAAAACCATCATTAACATCTAAACAGAAAAACAAGGTTCCAGTGGGCTAAAGAAAGACAATCTTGGACTGTGGATGACTGGATGAGAGTTATATTCAGTGATGAATCACGAATCTGCATTGGGCAGGGTGATGATGCTGGAACTTTTGTTTGGTGCCGTTCCAATGAAATTTATGAAGACAACTGCCTGAAGAAAACATGCAAATTTCCACAATCATTAATGATATGGGGTTGTATGTCAGGTAAAGGTATGGGAGAGATGACAGTCATTACATCTTCTATAAATGCACAAGTTTATGTTGAGATTTTGGACACTTTTCTTATTCCATCAATTGAAAGGATGTTTGGTGATGGTAGCATCATTTTTCAGGATGATAATGCATCGTGCCATAGGGCAAAATCTGTGAAAACATTTCTACAGGAAAGACATATAATGTCAATGGCATGGCCTGCAAATAGTCCGGACCTCAATCCAATTGAAAATCTGTGGTGGAAATTAAAGAAAATGGTCCACGACAAGGCTCCAACCTGCAAAGCTGATCTGGCAACTGCAATAAGACAAAGCTGGAGACAGATTGATGAAGTATACTGTTTGTCATTAGCTGAATCCATGCCTCAGAGAATTCAAGCTGTTATAAAAGCCAGAGGTGGTGCAACAAAGTACTAGTAGTGTTTTTATTTGGTGATTCCATATAATTTTCCTCAGATTTGTGTGATTCCATATTTTTTTCCTCTGTTTGATCTGTAAAAACACTTGTAATTGACTATAGTTATCTTTCTTTGTTGTTTTTTTAAGTGTTTTATACAGCCAGAATATTGTTTTGTTGAGTGAAAATTGTTTTGTGGCATATATGTGCTTGGTTTTTTCTCTACACAATTAAACATTTGAATGAACATCTTCTGAGAAGGGTGATTCCATACTTTTTGCCAGGGGTTGTACAACAAATGTCTGACCTCTGTGTGCCAACAAGGGTTTTGCTACAAAGTACTGTTTTTCTGATTTTTTAAAATTTTTTTTACCCACTGTTTAAATAAACCTACCATTAAAATTATGGACAGATTTTTTTTTCTGTTAATGGGCAAACATACAAAATCAGCAGGGGATCAAAATGTTTTCCCTCACTGTATAAATAATCAATTTCAAATTACTTTTAATTAAAATTAAAACAAAGAAAATGCTGTACAGGGCAGTTACTGTTTTTAGAAATGATCCCAAACTTTGGAAACTTTCTGGCGTTTTCTATGGCCTAAATCTTCTCCTTACCCCTCGCTGTTTTCTCCATGTTTCTCGATTTTTTTCATTCTGTTATGTCTTTTGTGTTAAACCTGTCTAGAGCACACCAGAGTTCTGCAGGTGGTGGGTCAGTAATAGTAGTCCGTGGAAAACACATTATCCCATGTTTAAATGTACTAAATGAAGCTTTGAGGCAAATAAATGTGCCCCAAACAAATCATTACAGAACTAGTGCAGTGAGAACTCTAGCTTCAAAGTGAGGAAATATAGTAGCAGCACTGAAGACTGTTTCTACTGTCTGTACAGACCAGACATGCACTTCAAGAGTGGAAGAACTTTATTGGAAGATAAGCTCAACCTCCGAAAATGTCAAAACCGTTCGGTAAGTTGTGCATGATGTATGTTGGAGAATATTCCACAACACTGCTACCATTGTTTGTGTGTCTTACAGACCAGTCTATGCAATCTTCATGTGCCAGCCTGCTGACCCAGGAGCAGAAGGAACAATGCACCAATGTCTGACAAAAACTCTGCTGTGGACGAGCCTTCATTCATGTCGAGGATCAATACTGGTGACAGAACTTGGGTATACGGGTAAAACCCTGAGGCATGCAACAGTCTTTACAGTGGAAGAGCCCATCATCTCCACCACCGAAAAAGGCAAGGCAGGTTCACAGCTCAACCAAGTGCATGCTCATATTTTTCAACATTCGTGGCATTGTGCATTGAGAATTCTTCCCCATTGGCCAGACAGTCAATAGTTCTACTGCCAGGGTTTAAGGAGGACCCTCAGCAAAAGAGACATTCCTAGAACAGGGCTAGCCTCAAAATGTTTTCATACCACCTCATATGTACATGTAATATATAATTTAAAAACAAATTTTCCTGTATTGTGACCAATATCATGAATGTAAATGTGACAAAACAATTGGCAATTCACACTCCAGAATTAAATAGCACCATCTTAATTGTGATTCCAATACTTTATTTATTCAAGTGAACAAAACTGTCAATTATAAAAGTAGAACTCCCAGGGAAAAAACAGGACCTGATGCAACTTATGTTTTTATAAAAATGAATGGAAATCTAGAGTTATCACATTGTAAATAGTGCAAAGAATTTGAATGTCAACGTTTTTAAGCATTGTTAGTTCTGCAAGAAATTGTAAGTTTGAGGAAAATTGTAAGCACATTAGAAAAAGTGGAGAGAAAAAAAACAGCTTAAACTGTTGTGTTTTGGTAAACTAAATCACATTTAAGTATTCTTAGCCAAGACTTTGTTTACATCATTTAACTTTAAAAATCACTTATCGAGTCACAATTACAAAAGCATAATCTTTTTTTAAATGAGAACTTTTAGTAGATTTACAAAGGTAAATCCATACAAAGATGTTCAAATAAAAGTAACAAATTACTTTATGCTAAAACATCAGCAATTACATATTTCTAAAAACAAAAAAAGGTCATAAAAAATAGTTAACATTATATAAATATTTACAAAAACGGTCAGATTCCCCAGGCTGGCTAACATACTTAAGAAAAACAAGGAACTTTTGCTTGGTGCAGACCTAAACCACAAGTCAAAAAAGTAACAAATCAAAACACATTGTGTAATGTGGATTTATTGACTCTTTTCATATTATTCAGTATTCCTCCAGAAAATAATCCTCCTCTTCCTCCTCCTCTGCTCTCACTGATGGACCATCCTTGTCAGAGAGCATGTTCCAAACAACAAAGTTATCATCTTCAGCTATATAAAGAGAAATAAAGAAAAACGCTAAAGCTTTGACACATTTTCAAAACCACTACTTGTGATGCATGAACATTTTATACTGTACCAGAATACATACCTACACATCTCTTCATTTTCCTGACTGATGTAACAGGTGTGAACTTGTCCTGCTAAAAATAATTTATACTAAATAAGGCAACAAAGACCACATCAGAGTAACAAATTCCATAAATTAATCAGAATTTTAAAAACATTGACAGAAAGGCAGTATACCATTTTGATGAATAAAGGGTATTTATTGTAGGCACTAGTGGTGCAACAGTACACGTATTCGTGCCACAATTTTTCGGTACAGGGCACATCAATCTGTACCAGAAATAAGATTTGTTTTGCACGTGCATGAAAACGATAAAGAATCCATAGCGTTAGCATTAGCCGCTAACCCATAAGTGGCTAGCGGCTAACACTAGCACTATGGATTCTTTAGAGCGTTATGTCCAGCTTGAAGAATATCTTTTAAAAGTAGAACATCCTGACAATTCCACATATCGAGGGAATGAATAAATAAAGGATGGAAGGAATAAAGAAAATTGTTAATATTCTGAAATAAGTAGAGTAGATCCATCACAAGAAAATGTTATATTAATTTGTAAAGAACACTCCATTACCCAAATGGGTTAAACAAATGTAAACTATTTAATTACATTTTTCATTAATTGTGCCAATTTAATTAATTACCCAATTTAATCAATATAATAAAACATGTATTGCATTACTTGTATTTATTCCATTTTATTTTTTATAAAATATTATTTTACATATTATTTAATCAAGCAGGAATTTTATTTAAAATTGTTTTAAAAGTAACCATACCAAACAGTAACTTAAACATCAATGTACGTACCAAACTGTGAATTTCGTGTACCCCTACTAGGCACACACAATTTGTCTTCAGATAGAGATATGTTTGTTTAATTATATTTATACACTATAGACCATAGGGGGTGGTATGTTTTATGAAATATTGTAATTTAAATTGATATTACACCGCTGCTTGATTTGTGCACGATGTGCTAACCTACCTTAGGGCAACCCTTTCTGCCATGGTTGCCTTGCCTTTTTACCTTCTGTAGGTGGTAAACATACTTATCATTGTTGTCCCTTAGAAAAAAAGAAGAGTGATTACACTAAATTAACAGCCAAAACACTGCCCATTTGCAGTGATCTAGAAGTTACAGTAGATCTTTAAATGAAACCTTTCATAAGCCCCCCTAACAGGTATTCTAAATTAGTTCAATTTTCCATGCAACTATACACATAATTTACTTTACTAAAATGGTGGTGTAAAACCACAGTTAGATTATGTACAATAATAAACAGCAACTGGGATTCACTCAGTCATGGTACACTCAAAGCTACTTTTTGTTTTATTATTATTTTTATAAATGTCTTATTGGCCTGGAATCTTTGCCTATAGAAGCGCAGTTGACTGGCTGTTTTTTTCACAGATCTGTGTAAACTCTATAGAGAACTGTATGTTAAATTTCTAGTTTATAAAATACTCCACACATTATGGACAAACTGAGATACCAAGTCACATTTTTCTTTTCTGCTGAATGATGTGAACATGAACTGAATATCAAAACATCTGTCTGCATGATTTTCTGCACTGCGCAGTTGCCAGTGGACCGGTTGATTAGAGAATTGCATGGATCTGCAGGTGTTCCTTAAATAAGCAGCAAATAAGTATATCTATATATACACACACACACATTTATAAAATACTGTGCAATAAAATCACAAAATAGGTGATTTGCTGTACATCTAAAAAGAGCTTACCTGTTGACAGAGCGCAGCATTCCTGGGGTAATGTGTAAACACTGAGGTGTTTTCACTGAAGAAAACATGCTTGAGCTGGGAGTTTGTGGATTTTGTAAATGACCAAAGTCTGGCTCATCTCCTTTTGTTGACCATATAGGCAACTGCATAAAAAAACAGCAATTTTTTTTTTTTACATAATCATTTTACTCTTCCAAAAAGACCATCACACACAATTTCATTTTTGTTATAGTATTGTTAGAGATAGCATTAAATCATTGCATTTCAAAGATATTAATTTTATTGTTAGTTTAAAATGTAACTATATTAAACTGTGGACAAATATCAATGGCCACTCATAACACATTTTTTAAATTCTGATTCAGAATTAAGAAACTGTTAATTAACTTTGATTGGGCATGTTATGACTTATCTAAAATTGTATGTGCAAAAGTCAGATTTAATTCAATGATTTGCTAATGTAATTTTATTCACAATAGATCATAGAAAGCATACCAAAAGGTTTGAATTGAGGAAATACAACTTTTTAAAGAAAAAACAAGGTATTTTTAAATTTGATGGCAACATCTCAGAATAATTTGGGACAGGGCCAACAAAAGGCTGGAAAACTAAGTGTTACCAAAAGAAACAGCTGGAGAAACATTTAGCAATTAATTAGGTGGCAATAGGTCAGTCTCAGAAGGAAAGATTCAAGTTCACCAATCAGTAACAATGTTGTGCTGACTTTACATGTCATCTGCATTACATATCATCAAAAGATTCAGATTCTGGAACAAGTGACAAAGGCTAAAATCAATATTAGAGATTCGTGATCTTCAGGCCCTCAGGCAACACTGGATTAAAAACAGGCATAATCTTGTAATGAAAATAACTGAATGGGCAGAAATCATTGTTCTCAACACAGTTTGCTGTCATCCACAAATTCAAGTTAAATCTCTATGCGAATATGATCCATAAATGCTGAATCTGTAACAAAATAACAAAGCACCTTGATTTGTTTGCTGTGCATTGGTGAGCCAGCAAAGAGATCATCATGATCATCTTTCGGTATATGATCCAAAAACTCCCACATCTGTTTTTTCCTCTTTAGTGTTCCAACTTTAGCAGTAATTAAAGCGGTTTCTTTTGCTGCAAAAGCAAATAGAAATAAATGTAAAAAAAATAAAAATAAAACAAATAACTATGCCAATATAATAATCTAATATATTTCTTTACATAAGAAGAATTACCTGATTCATCTGTTTTAGAAGTCTTTGCTTTATGTTTTCTTTTGGTTCGTCCACGAGTGTGGTAAAGTGCAGTGTACTGTTTCTGGCACTCCTCAGCTGAACGTGTACCAACTAACAATGAGACATCAACCCAATAGCCACTCTTGTGCATGGGTAAGGAGTTCAGGGCCCTAGAATTCATAATAATAAATGTTACATAGTGGTAGCCAGGTTGGTCCACATTTTCTTTAATGTAAAGGATCATTCTGAAATATTAAAAGATAGACTTAAAAAAAAAAAAAAAAAAAACAGCTTACTCATTAAGTTTTTCCAGTTCTTTATCGGTCCATGCTCTTTGTAGGGCATCTTGCTCAGAGTGCTTTGTGGGTTTCTTTTCATCACTTTTGCTTGTTTTACATCTTGCTGATTGTTTTGGTTTCGTTCCAGTTTTATTTGACACAGGAGGCTGAGGATTATCTGCCATTTTAAATTGCTCAGGATGTTTATGAACCAGGAGAGCAGGTCCATTTGTTGTTTTTTCAGAAGCTACTGAGCTTTTCTTTTGTCTGGTCCTCTTCAGACTAGACTTTGAATTCTTGCTTTTATCTTCTTTACTCTGAACTGAAGGAGGACTTTCATCACCAGCATCAGTTACCACATAATCATATTTCTGCAGAACATTGTTTTGCTTCTGTGTGTTCACTTTACCTTGCTGTATAGAGGAATCAGAGTCATTAGTCTCTGATATGGTAGTTTTGTGAGGAACTGTTTTGCTTTTCTGCTTCAAGGCTTTTGTTCTGCATCCTTTTATAGAATCTGAAGGTGTAAATAAGTGATCTGAACCTGTGCTTTTCAGAACCTGAAGTTGTGTGGAACTAGTGTCAGAGTCTGAGCATGTAGTCAAATGCTGATCACCCTGAATGACTCTCTGTAGATGGTTACGGTTGAGCAGGGTTTTATTTTTTTTCTTAGTGGCCTGGCCTGAAGAAACACCAGCTTTAGCTGAACCACAATATGCACCACATTTGGTGACCTCAGATTCTGAACCAGTAGAGTTTCTCTCTCTAGAATATGACCGTCCCCTCCTCAAGTGCATTCGCTCAGACTGTGCTTGCTGAGAAGAAGGATTTTTGGCAATGGCTTTTTTTCCAGAGTCAGAATTAAAAACAGCATCCTGAGATTTGGTCTCTGAAGTATTTTCCCATGTTTTGGTTCCCCCAGTCCTCCAAGACTTACGTTGCTTAACACACCTCTTTGGTACCAAAGTATCCTCATCACTGCTATTTTGCATTTCTGTCACAAAGCAAACATAAAAATAATATAAAACATGGGCAATAGAAGACAATATCAAACCTGTGCAAAATTATTTTAATTGTACTGTATATGATTTTACACATGGACCAGCCATGTGGTACACTCAAGCAACCACAGCTTGCCTTGCTGGTTAGAAGCTCACATACATAACACATGCCCTAAACAAACAAATAATTAAAGCATGGTGGTTGGTCAATACCACAATCAGGTTAGGTGCAGCTTTTAGCAAATTATTACAAAAATGTAATAAAAATGACAAGCTCATAAAACTTACCAGATTTGTATGCAGGCTGTCCTTTCAGTGATTTAAAAAGTACTACCGGTCTTGTATTTGGCTTAAGGATAAACAAAAATGAACAAAATGCATGTAAATCAAGTATTGAAATCTTTAACAATCTTCTACGTAAAGGAGATACATAGAACTAACTACCGTCAATAAACTGGAAGTTGATGTATAATCCTCATGGACTGTAACATTCAAATCAGGCCCTACAGTGATTCTACCTCCTCTCCAGTACTCCAGAGGAGGTTTGATGAGACGTCCACTGCGGGATACTGGAGCACTATGAGGTTGTATACTGCCTGCAGAGCTAACAGCTGCACCAAAGAGAATGTTTGCTAAGTGCAAGTTCATGTCTAAAAACCTTATATACACACACACATGTTAAAAGTATACAGTGCATAATGTCTTGGATTTATAGTCAGGTTCATACATATTTTGACAGTGACAATTTACATTTTGCCTCACTACTGCACCACAATGTATCTGAAATGAACCAATCAATAAGTGATTAGCAAAAATATTGCATGAACAAGCTCCCTACATTTATAGGCTCAAAAGTAACTGTTGTTAAGTGTTGAATTTGCACTTGGCAGCTGTTCATGAGAAGTCTCAATATGTGGCCCACAGTGTCGATGCAAGTAAATAAGGCAAAACTAATTAAAAAAATCATTAGACTATTAGTATTTTTAATTAACACAAACTGTACACCTCAGTGATATCGTCATTGCTGAAATTCAAATACATTGTAGTGGTGTACAGAGGCAAAATGGCTAATTTTGTAATTGTCCAAATATTTATTGACCCATCTTTATAAATGTAAAATATGCATTGTCTACTCCAGTTAATTTTAGCTAACTGAAGCAGGATTTTAATTAATAGTTCACCATGTTTTAGTATAATTATTTAGCATAATTGTAATTATAAATTATGATTTAAAACAGCAGAAATTGTTAGCTCAACCTGAACCTTTTATAGAATTACATTTAGCAGACTTACGGGTAACAGAGTCTTTTGACTTGAGTTGTTTGGATGTCTGTTTTTTGGAGGGCCATTTCTTTTGTGGTTCAGTTGGTGCTGAATTGTTCCTCTGTTGATTCTTTCCACTTCTAAAAAAACAATAAAATAATTTAACACAACTACATTACAGGTTTCTCTATATGATGTCATATTAAAGGAAACCAATAAAAATGGGAACTTAAATACATGAGGAATATACCCTTTTGTATCAGTCAAGAATTGATTTAGGTACTCCTTCCACATTTCTGGAAATCCAAAAAGGAACTTCTTCATAAACCACGAAGGAAATGCTAAATAAGAAAAATTTTCTCGTTAGACAAACAAAGTAAGGGGCATAATGAAATCACATTCAGAATTTGTACAAAACTGAATAGCTTACATGAACCGTGATGGAGTGACATCTTTCCAACTAGTACATAGGTCCCACCAGATGCAGTTTTAACTATGTTATCTGAAACTCGCTCAGTTATACAACTACTGTGCCAAGGGATCTTGTTGTCTCTAATCAGAGGAAAATATTAAGACATGTCTAAGCCAAAAATTAATCTGCCTTCAATTGCAATTTAAAAAGGTATTAACAGTTCTGGAAGCTGAAAAGTTACTTTTTTGTTTTGTTTTTAAATAATCCATATTTACACATGGAAGCAATGCTCAAAACTACAAACATTTGAAAACAAATGCTCTATACAATCAACTTACATGCGAATGCCATCAACAATCAGTTCTTTGTTATGCAGCTTCAAGACCCAATCTCTTAAATGAATCTCAGTCACCTTTAGAAAGAATACAAATAATTTTACCATAACAAAACAGGCAGGGAACGTGTTATGGATAGAATGTAATTCAACTTTTTTTCCATATGTAATATATTTACTTAAAAGAAAATTTACATTCCAAACAAACAATATTAAGTGATATCAAGTTTCTTTACTTACATTCATCCTGCCACCCAGAGCTTTGTCTTTTTCCTTAGTCTGCTGTTTGGATTTAACTGATGTTTTTTGCTTCTTGGGGATAGAGATGCGTGGTGATAGTTGCAGGAGAGAATCCTCCATTAGTGGAGGTGGTGGTGTTTCTAAATGCTTACACAGACTATTTGACCTTTTATCTGGTCTCTCTGACCCTGTCTGGCTTTGGTCAGTGATGTCTGACCACTGAACTATATCTACTCTATTGCTGTCTTCTACGGCACCTTCCAAATCATTCTTTAAAATATTCTCCCCAAACACACCATGATAACCTACAATTCGACAAGAGAAACACACATTAATATAGATAATTGTAGATGGAGTGGCAGAATGTTAAGGTTCAAAATTTTCTCCAAGTGTGAATTACTTCTATTTTTAAGACAATTCATTAATTGGGTTGGCTTTGCAGGTCCTAGCTGAGCAGGTAGGTCATCAGGCATGCGCTCCAGCAAAACATAAGCTTCTTGGGCTGTGAGATGGAGGAGAAGAAAAAATTCTGGAGTGAGTTAGATGCAGTAGTAGATGGTGAACGATTGGTGATTGAGGCAGACTTTAAAGGGCATGTAGGTGAAGGGAACAGATGTGATGAGGAGGTGATGGGTAGGTATTGGGCATAAGGAGAGGAGTGTGGAAGGGCAGATAGTGGTAGATTTTGCTAAAAGGATGGAAATGGTGGTGGTGAACAGTGTTGGGGGTAACGCGTTACAAGTAACGTGCGTTACGTAATATTACTTTTCTGGAGTAACGAGTAAAGTAGCGCGTTTCTTTATAAATTTACACATTAATATCAGAGATACTTTTTTTAAAAAGTCATGCGAGTTACTTTTCAGTTAAATTATTTTGCATGAAAAAATAAATACTGAATTAAAATAAACGTAGTTACATAGAATCGCGCACTCATACGTGCGAGCCGCGGGAACAGAAGCTGGTCAGAAGCAGAGATGGCAAACCAGAGAATTACATTACTGTGATGGAAGTATTCTTATTATTTTGAAATAGTCGAGGAAAAGAAGAAAGGAATAATGGTTAAGTGTAGATTGTGTGTTGGTAAAAAGCTCTTGTCAGCTGCAAAAAATACCACTTCAAAAATAAAATAAAAATAAAAATAAACATCTGCATGCAAAGCACAGCACTACAGATGTGTGTGTGTGTATAATGTTGAATATATGCAACATTATGCAATGTTGCATATATGGAAATGGGGACAGAAATATAGAAAACTTTTGCCAACTTTCCACCTCTGCAGCTCTATGGACTGCTCAGAATAAAAGTTTTCCGTGGGAGACACATGAACGATGCCATCGCAGCGGAGATAGAGAGCAAATTCGCTTTGTAAAAAGCGTTCAGAATGTTTCAAGCTGATGATGAAGCAGAGAATGATGTAGAGGAGGACGAGGTCATATTTACGGAATTGCACGAAGTTTTACGTGATGACAGTGAAAGGTATGTTTTCCCTCCACATCACCGGTGTGCATCCCACACCCTTAACCTTATATACACGAACGATAGTTACATTTCTGACGGCGAAGGCAGATTGCAAAGCAGTGTACAGAAGTGCGACTGGAAAGTGTTCAGCCTTGTGGTCAAGATTTAGTCGATCATATTGTTCTCAGAAGTTATTAAGCATTTTAAATGTTTAAGACATGTCTTTTGGCCATATATAACTGATTTCTTAATGGCAATTATCTATATTACACCTGTTACACATGTAAGGCGTGAAAGAGATACAAGTAACACAAAAGTAACGCAAAAGTAATATAACGCATTACTTTCCATAAAAAGTAACTAAGTAACGTAATTAGTTACTTTTTTGGGGAGTAACTCAATACTGTAATGCATTACTTTTAAAAGTAACGTTGCCCAACACTGGTGGTGAACACTTATTTTAAGATGAAGGAGGATCAAAGGGTGATGTATAAGAATGGAGGAAGGTGCACACAGGTGGACTATGTTCTATGTAGGAGATGCAACCTTATTGAGATTGAAGACTAAGGTGTTGGCAGGGGACAGTGTAGCTAGACAGCATCAGATGGCAGTCTGTAGGATGGTTTTGGAGGTGAAGAAGAGGAGGAGGAGGAGAGTGAGGACTGAAAGAAGAATAAGATAGTGGAACCTGAAAGAGGAAGACTGTAGTGTGAGGTTTAGGGAAGAGGTCAGACAGGGGCTCGGTGGTGGTTAGGAGGTGCTGGATGATTGGGCAACTACTGCAGAAGTGATAAGGGAGACAGCTAGAAAGGTACTTGGTGCAACTTCTGGAAATAGAAAGGAAGACAAAGAGACATGGTGGTGGAATGAGGAAGTGCAGAACAGCATAAGGAGAAAGAGGTTGGCGAAACAGAATTGGGATTGACAGAGTGATGAGAAAAGTAGGCAGGAGTACAAGGAGATGCGGAAGCAGATGGGATGTGGCGAAAGCCAAGGAATGAGAAGCTGTATGAGAAGCTGGACACTAAGGAAGGAGAAAAGATTTATAGGATTTATTGGCCAGACAGAGAGCCCAAACTGGGAAGGATGTGCTGCAAGTTAGAGCAATAAAGGATGGAGATGGAAATGTGTTGACTGGTGAGATTTTCATGCTTGTAAAGCAGCATTGAACCCCTAATAATAAAAATCTATACAAAAATCAATAGGGTTTCAGCATTTCATGCTTGAACCCACAATTAAGCATAATGTAAATTGCATAGAATATGGCAAGCAATAGTATATAGTATAATAACAATAATAGACGACACTTTAGCTGCAATAATGACAAACTAGTTATTCATCAATATAATATGGGGAAAGTAAAGCAGCATTTCTTTCCATAGCATAGTAAAATTTTCAAACAATTTCAGCACCTTGAGTGTCATTGCAGTGCTTGTGTTTTAATTTGCTAATTTTAAAGCTTAGTGGTTAAAAATGAATGCAAATAGAAAAAGTGATATTGCTGTGATATCTTTTTGAGCTTAACGATTTATCTAAATACAACTAAAAAGAATAGGACCTTTATAAAATAAAATTTATTTCAATAGTGTATTAAAGCGAGTGTTCTATACACAACTTATTTGAACACATGACTGGCTGATTTAAAGGTGCACCAGAATTAGACAAAATGCCTTTACTTAATGCAGGATTTAATAATTTGTCATTTTATTTATAACCAGTGTTCAGAGCACTCTGAGTAATATCACTAGTATTTTAGTCTGACCATTTACTCAAAGTTTCCTAGACAAAATTCACTATTTTTTGCCTAATTGGTAAAACTTGGTATTTATTGCATTGTGTTCTTCTAGAACTACCTTGATTTGACCTGGAGTAAAATATCTGTCAAATAAATAAAAAAGAAATTAAAGGGAAAATCAATCTTTACACACCTTGCCTTATATTTGTGGACTTGCTGGTGCTATTCATCCCAGTTTTCTTTTGCTGTGCTTTTATGTGGGGCAAGGATTCAATGATCATTTTCTCAACCACAGATTCTAAAGGGAAAAATATGTTAATTATGCAAAAGCGATTTCACACAAAATATTTAAATTCCAGACTGATAGAATTGTATTACTAACTGTGAACCAGGTCTTGGTTATAGCCTCCTGCTTCATCAAGATGTGATGTCATTTCGGTATGGTCTGTGTTTTTGCTGATGCACTCAGGAGGTGAAAGTGTCAGAACATATGTATCGTGCCCAACTAATGTAGCATCATCAACTAATGGCTCCTGCATATTTTTGAATATCGGGGCAGCCGTACAGGGCTGTCTGGGTATGAAATCGAATCCACCATGCTCCTCTGAGTTCTGGCGCTGAACCTTGGCCTTTAATCTAGCAAAGACTTTTGCTGGTGTGTCAGTGACTCGTTGCAGAGGCATCACAGAGTTATTAATGGTGCTGAGCTCACAGCTCATGGCTGCTCTAGACTCAGCTCCAAGTTGATGATCATGTACTGTGGAATTCATCACAACTGTAGTGCAGTTTCTGCCACGGTGCTGGTTTGTACAGGAGAGTTGTACAGGAGAGCTGCAATACAGCTTAGGGTGCAGAGAAGTTTGAAGAGGCTTGGCTGGAGACAGGTACATGGCTGACAAAACAAAGTTGGATACAAGTCCCAGATATATTCCTAAAGGAAAGTGAATAAAGAAAATACAGTATAGTCTACTGATTATTATTTATTTATTATTATATTTTATTATTATTAACTGACGTTAGATTTTTTTACGGTACGGTTCTAGGTACATTGACTAATGAAATAAATTAATTACGTAACTCAAAATAAATTATAAGCGCAGTACACACAAAATAACTAAGAAAAAAATGCTGTTTGTCTACAACGCTTAATTGTCTAGACTATCTGTGGATAAGTAGCCAACGACAAAAATATTGAATTAGAAAAGTTACTAAAAACAAACTGATATTCAAGGTGCCGATGTCGTTATAATACCAACCGCAACCGGACAACTTCTGTCGGTTTGCTGTCCTCCAAAGAACATAAATGTTTGTAAACAAAAGAAAACCGCATCTCCCCTACCTCACCGATTGAAATGAGCGCTTCTTTTGAATGTTCTTCTTCTTTAATGTATTATGGTGGTTGACAAACCACCATTTGGCGCCACCTACTGAGTTGGAGTAAAATAAAGAAACGAAACAACATTCCTCCTGAACCCTGGTGCTACATACATCAACAATCACAGAAAACACAGGGCTAAGGACTAGTAAGTGTCCTCGCCACATAAAGTGCATCGGCTGCAACCTGGTGCAAAGACAATACAGGATAGTGCAAGACAAATACACAACATAGCTCTGCCAGTAAACCTGTTGTATATTACACACTGTGGTGTGTAAGAGACATAAAGTGAACAGTAACAAAAAAATTAAAAAAATTTAAACAAAATGTTGTGCAAAAGAGCAATAGCAGCAATTCAGAAAAGATGTGCAAAAATAATGAATAATGAAGTGATGTAATATGAGTGGTACTGAAGACATGGGTGGGCGAAGTGAGTACGAGTGTGTGACTTGTGACTTTTTGACTCACGGGCAATGGGTTTTAAAATTTGACAGAGGGGCCGGGTCATACATATATATATATATATATATATATATATATATATATATATATATATATATATATATATATATATATATATATATATATATATATATATATATATATATATATATATATATATATATATATCTATATATCTATATATAGGGATGCACCGAATATTTGGCCACCGGAAATTTTCGGTTTGCATTTTCGGTTTTCGGCCGAAAGACTTTGATCACCGAAAAAACACGGCCGAAACATTTTGTTGTGATGACGCAAACAGAAACCACGCCCTGCACGTGCTTGTCGGTGTGGACGTATTTCGGTATATCTGAGAAAGACCCACGGATAGCGGTTTGCAAAACATGTAATGCCGAAATTTCAAGAGAGGGTGCGTCTGCAAAGACTTTCTCCACGTCGGGTTTAATTTATCACCTGAAATCCAAACATCCGATCGCTATGCTGAATATGAGAGGAACGCGGCACAGAAAAGCAAAACCCCTCCGAGCATGCGCACTCCGTCTGTGGTGGACGTTGTTGAAAAGGCAGGAAGTTTCCCAGTGATAGTGTTGTATTGTTGTATCTTTAAGCAGTTGCACTTGTTCTGAATGCACTTTGTTGTTATGAAAGAACATATTTAATTTTACAACCTTTCAGCAGGCCAGAGGGCCTGTACATTATTATTTAATGTACACATGAGTGCATTTAAGTTAAACATTTAAGTTTGAATTTTAATTTATTTTATCCTGTGCATTGTTGCAATGTGCTATAAATAAATATTTTCATAATTTGTAATTGATTTATTCTTTGAAACAAAAATTGAAATGCTTTGATTTGAGTAAGGTTAGTACACAGTCATAGCCATAAATGCAATGGTAATAATAATTGGCATAATTTCTTTCGGTGTTTGGTTTTCGGTTTATATATATATATATATATATATATATATATATATATATATATATATATATATATATATATATATATATAAAATAAAAAATATTTATATATATTTGGCAAATTCAGTTTCATCAATTGCCAAAAGATCAACAATTTGTTGATCTTTTTTTTTTGCCAGTGCATCAATAAACACAGCAGAAAACTCAAGTTCAGTTTCAGTGGGAACAGTGTTGTTGAACTCCTTATTTTGCCAGTTCATCAAAATCTGGAGTAAGTTTTGTAGTGGCAATTCTCAGGATAGATCCGAGGTGTTTGTCAGAAACTGTCGCAGATTTTAAAGAGTATCAGATTAAGCTCTCTTAAGAGAAGAAGAGAGTATTGCACGCGAACATCGTCAATGGAGCTGAAGTGCGACATCTTTAGGGGAAACGTGGGCATTACAGGGGAAAGGTAAATTGAACAATGTTTACCCGTACCTATTTTAATAGAATTTGGTCACGTTCGGCGGGCCGGATTAATAAACCCAACGGGCCGTGTGTGGCCCCCGGGCCGTAGTTTGCCCATGTCTGTTCTAGAGCATTAGTGACACAAATAGAGCACGTGCATCACCGGCAGCTTACTGAGTTTCCAATTTTTTTGTTATTGAGAGATTCAAATTACTCATTAGAGGGAACTTAATGTCTTTCTGGTTTCTGATTTCAATTACGTTATTTAAATGCCTTACAGTATTCATTTAACTTGTGGAAATATATACTCTATTTGCTGTAATCATTTGTTAAACCACTGAGTTACCACCTCCATTGTCTAGTCAATGTTAACTTAACCAGCTTGAATAAGCATGCATTGAGCTTGTGCATGAAGTACATAAGCAGATCACTAGAGTTCAGTAAATTTTAAGGCTTGTGTCCCCATTGTTCCTCGAACAAATTGATAAATTGATCCTCTCTTTCCTCCTTCCAAAACTTCAACCAGCTGACAGTTTAGTGACTTGACCAGCTGACTTTGCAACAAGCTGATTGGCTGTTGAAACAGGTACCATGCCTTAGTCACAGTGACAGCATTACCTAAATTGTGTTTACTTCTTCATTATCACTGGTGTCTGTAGTACTAAGAGGACTTTGATCTTCTGCTTCAACATGTAGATAGACAGAGGCCTGTAGGGCCTAAATGTTTCATGCAGTTTCATCTGACAAATCTGATCTGGTGTTCTCCGAAGGCGACGTCGTGGTCCAATGTCTCTCCGAAGGTGGTGCAGCGCTTCAAGGCCCCTCTAAAAGAGCCATGGCGCTACAAAGTCCCCCCGGAAGTGACACCGCGATTCAAACTCCCTCTGAGGGTGACATCGCGCTCCAAACAGCCACAGTGGGCACCGTCGCACTCCCGAGTTCCCCTGTCGTCACCACCCCGAGATCCTCTGAGGGCGTCCTCACGTCTCAGACAGCCACCAAGGGCACCATCATACCCCAGAGTCTGCTCCAAACCTCAGCAGAGGGCGTCACTCAGCCTCTGATCTCCACCAAGGACGTTGCTCAGCCTCTGATCTCCACCAAAGACATCGCTTAGCCTCTGATATCTGATGAGGCCGTCGCTCAGCCTCTGACCTTCGCCGAGGGCATTGCTCGGCCTCTGACCTCCTCCGAGGGCGTCGCTCAGCCTCTGACCTCTGCCGAGCGCATCGCTCAGCCTTGGATCTCCGCCAAGGGCGTCGCTCAGCACCCTGATCTCCGCAGAGGGCATTGCTCCGCTCCAGACCACCACAGAGGGCATCGCTCCTGTCAGGGATCCTCCTGCCATGCCTCCCTCCGAGGCTCTCTCTCAGCCTCTCCCGGCGCTAATCCTCATTCCTGTGCCCCTTTATAAGTTCCTGTTTCCAACTCACTCGCCGTCAGATCTACCTGATGACTACAGTGACCAACCAGATTCCTGACCACCAGCATTCCCCGCTGGTTCCAGTCCCTTGTTCCGATCATACAAGGATTATACTCACTGTATGGATAATACCTGCTTTACGGATTATAATTTCTTTACGGATTATCATCGCTGTACGGATTATACACGTTTTACGGATCATTCCTGCTTCACGTCATGGTTCGTAACTCTCCCTGACTCTGGTTTCTGTTCTGTCTTACAAATAAACATGATTGAGTTACTCCCGCTTCCTATGCGTGGTCACGGCTCTGACACCCTTAAAGCAAAATCATAATTCTTTTTATTAGTACAGCTGTTTTATCAGCTGTCTTATTAAATGATGAGCAAAGAGAATAATAGAATATAATAGAATAGAATAGAATAGAATAGAATAACTTTACATTTATTAAAATTAAATAGTCCACAGGGAGTTAGCAGTTTTAACATATCATCCAACTCCTTTGTCCCTGATTCTCAAATCAAAAACATTACATGAATTATTTAAAAAAATAACAATTGTGTGGTAAACAGAGAAAACAATCCAAGACATTTCTTTTCAAAAATCTTTTGCATAATCACAAATAAAAAAAGTGATTTTGTTTATTAGATTTACAAAAAAGTAAAGAATTGCAGAATTTGATAGTAAAGTAATTTCATCTTGATACATTTCTATTTATTAATCAATAACTGATCCCCCAAAAAGCTTTATTTCTCACAATAAAACAGAAACAATTACAACTGATCATCATAACGGTGTATTTTTAAAATATCAAGCACACTTTCGTGTTTGTGTTAGAAAAGACAAGGGTGTCATTAAAAGCGAATTGGCGTCAGATCCTTAGATAGTTTTAGCTGGCATCTTCACCATAGTAACAGTCAATAAGGCTCATGGGTACTGTGGTATTTTAGATTTGACACACCAAACAAATGGAAAACGGTATTTCTCAACGGCAACATTTAGAAGCACAAATCTGCAGTCTTGTTAATTAACCAAGAGAATATATTTACTGTTTTTTGACTGTAAGGAACCACTGACGACGTTTTATAACAGCGAGTAGCTTACAGAACATAAAGCAATAAATACAAGGATAAAATCTACTGATTAAATGTTGAAAAATAGTGCTTGAAGATTAAAAAAATAATAACAAATGAGAAAAAAATACAGAGTAATTTTAGCTGTGTGGCTATGCGTTCCCGGAGAGCGCTCTCTGAGGAGAGTCCTCTCCCTCGCGGCTCAGTCCTGCTTTTGCCGAAGTCATGGGGCTTGCAGATCTAGCAGAAGGCATGGAGATGAATGAGTCCTCTCCGGCCTCTTCTGCCGGGTCGAGCGTATTTTCCCCGCAGGGAAGAACGCACTTCGCGTTTCTTATTCCGGCGCGAGTAGCAGGGTGCTCTATATTTTGGAGGCTGGCAAGCCACAAACTCCTCACAGCCTGTGCTGTAGAAGGAGCTCCTGGAGGTAGCGACGCAGGCCATGTCCAAGATAGCAATAGATAGCACACTGAGGTGTACAGATCCTGGAAGACCCCATACGCTGCCCATACCCTACTCCACGAGCAGGGTTCAAGGAGTGCAGCTATGGGGTGATGCTAAGGTGCAAGAGACGCTAGCTAGCTATTTCTCCCCAGTATAGCATCGTCGCTAAGGCTCCGGTACTGCCTACTAAACTGTTGAGACAGTACTAGTAGGCAAGGCTTATGCAGCAGCAGGTCATGAGTGTGTTGCAGGCATTACAGGCTGACCTGCTACGAGAGATGAGGAATTTAGCTCTGCGCACTGCGACCTAACTCTTAGGGCCACCGAAGAAGTGCGCCTTGGTAGGTCGGTCCATGTCAGCTTTAGTAGCCACAGAAAGGATCTGACAGGGCTTTCCTCCTGAACGCCCCGGTGGCTCCTCCTGGCTTGTTCAGGCGACGCTGTGGTAAGGGCGGTCGCCGACAAGATCAGGAGACCACGGCTGCGTTTACTCTATTTAATTTTGGTCCTCTCCTCCCCGGTTCAACAGGATGTGTCCCAGCCTGGTGGGACCCAAGCAGACTCTGGTCCTGGAAGAGGAAGTGCGCACCCTCCTAAGGAAAGGGGCATCGAAGTGGTTTCTCCCTTAGTCAGAGATTCAGGCTTCTACAGCCAGTAATTCGTTGTTCCAACGAAGGATGGCAGATTGCGGCCGATCCTAGATCTGCGGTCCTTGAACCGTTCACTCGTAAGGCTCAGGTTCAGGATGCACACCCGCGAAGCTTTCCAATATCGGGTCTTCTTGTTTGGACTCTCACCCTGCACCTTCACAAAGTGCATGAATGTGGCTCTAGCACTGATATGTGCAGCTACTGGAGGCCAGTGAAGGGAGCGCAGCAGTAGGGTGGTGTGGGAGAACTTGGGCAGATTGAACACAAGTTGTGCAGCTGCATTTTGGATCATTTGCAGTGGGCGAATAGCATTCAAGACCTGCCAGCAGAGAGTTGCAGTAGTCGAGTCTTGAAATGACAAGAGACTGAACAAGCACCTGGGCAGCCTGTGTGGACAGAAATGGTCGAATCCTTCGGATGTTGTAGAAAAGAAATCGACAGGAACGAGCCACATTAGTGACATGTGGGAAGAAGGACAGTTCATTGTCCATAATTACCCCAAGGATACAAGCAGTGCCTGAAGGTGGGAGCAGAGAGTCATGAAGTGTTATTTGGAGATCTTGACCTGGAGATGAATCACCTGGGATGACCAGCAGTTTTGCTGGGGTTGAGTTTTAGTTGATGAACACTTATCCATGAAGATATGTCTTGTCAAGCATGCAGAGATCCGAGCAGATGCCCTGGTATCTGATGGAGGAAAAGAAAAGATAAGTTGAGTGTCATCTGCATAGCAGTGGTAAGAAAACCCATGTGAGGATATGACTTCACCAATGGAGTGGGTATAGAGGGAGAAAAGGAGGGGACCAAGTACCAAGCCTTGTGGGACACCAGTGATGAGTCTGCACGGGGCAGATGTGGATCCCCTCCATGAGGCTCTTGAGGGTTGACAAAAGAGTCTTGTGGTTGACTGTGTCAAATGCTGCTGAAAGGTCCAGGAAGATAAGTACAGATTACATTTTGGCTGACCGAAACAGCCAAAAGGGCCATCTCTGTGGAATGTGCTGCTTTAAACCCAGACTGGTTTGGATCATGGAGGTTGTTCTGTGAGAGATAGACAGACATTTGGTTAAAAACAGTGCATTCCAGAGATTTAGAAAGAAAGGAGAGAAGGGATACTGGTCTGTAGTTGTTGATATCTGATGGATCCAGAGCAGGTTTCTTCAAGATGGTAATGACCCTTGCTTGCTTAAAGGTAGTTGGTACATAGCCAGATGTTAATGACCTGTTGATGATTGTGGAGATGAAGGGCAGGAGATCTTGTGTGATTGTCTGAAGCATAGTTGAAGGGATTGGATCCAGAGGACAGTTGGTGGGATTGCAAGATTGAATGACTTGCAGTATCTCATCTTCTGTTAAGGTTGTGAAGCTTGACAGAGACGTAGTGGATTGTTGGCCGTGTTGTGTAGTCATTGTTGGGGAGGAAGTAAAGGTCTGGCAGATTTTCAACCCACAGTTTAAACAGTTTAAACCCACCTCCAAAGTTCCTGGCCTTAGTCCCTTTCCACTTGGTCTCCTGAACACACAACATATCTACCTTTCTTCTCTCCATCATATCAGCTAACTCTCTCCCTTTACCAGTCATAGTACCAACATTTAAAGTACCAACCCTAACCTTCACTCTCCTCCACTTCTGCCATCTCTGTAGACATCTTCCTCCTTTCCTTCTCCTCCTTCAGCCAACAGTAGCCCAATTTACACCGGTACCCTGTTGGCTAACGATACATGTGGCGGTCGTTGGTAACCCGGGCCTCGACCAATCCGGAGGAGAGACTTCTTGCCCCAGCAACCTCATATGGCAGCCCATCCTCTTTAGGCTCCTCGGACACTAGTGACTTGTAACAGGGTATGATGGACATGTTTTACCTACCGTAATTTCCGGACTATTAAGCGCACCCAAATATAAGCCGCACCCACTGAATTTTACAAAGATTTTTATTTTGAACATAAATAAGCTGCACCTGTCTATAAGCCGCAGGTGTCTACATTGAAACTAATGAACTTTACACAGGCTTCAACGAAAGACTATGTCTGTTACACGGCTTGTATCTAAACAGTAGCCTACCAAGAAGTTATTGTTCACTGTCTTCCTCCTTCCTTTCACAACAATTTCTCTCGGGAGTTTTTCTTTTGGCATCGTCGTGCGTTTAAAAATCACCATCGGTGAAGCTTTTCTCCGATGTCGTGCAGCTCAGAACACAGGTGAATTGCGTTTTTTCATGCCCGGTTGTTTTCAGCGTGACGAATGATTCGATTTTCCTGTTGACAGTCTGAGTAAAAGGCAGGTCAAACGTCAGAGGAAACTCATCCATATTTATGATGTGGTGCGACCTGATTCAGTGGGAGCGCATCTGATCTAATATAAAGAGTTTCATTAGTTCACCAACTGGGGCTCAGTTTTTTTGGTTCGAAGCTTGTGAAACTGGAAAAACCCTGGAAAAATCCATAAATTAGCTGCTTTGTTGTTTAAGCCACGGGTGTGTGCTGGAATTTAAGCATTGAACCACCCAGGCTTTAGTGGATGGAGATTTGGCCATAAAACAGAATCCACCAAAGCATGGTGGATCCACCCTGTAAGAATTGTAAGCCTCATCCCAGATTCCACCCCAAGATCAGATCAGAATGAGCTCATCAACAAAAGGCTTAAATATCGCAAAAGTATGTATGTAGTTTGTTTAGAATCAATCAATTAATAAATCTTAATTCTTAATTTAATCAGTCTGGGAGAGGCAGTGAGCCATCAAGGACTGTATCTTACCAAAAGCTGTACAACACCATGATTACTGTTGTATGAGACCATGATTACTGTTGTATGAGACCATGATTACTGTTGTATGAGACCATGATTACTGTTGTATGAGACCATGATTACTGTTGTATGAGACCATGAATCACCTCATATGCAATCAATTCTATAATCAGTAAAGTAAAGTGTTCTGAATCCTGTATCGTGTTTTTTACTGACGCGCTGGGGCGAGTACAATCCACTGATCAGCGCATACCAGTTAGTGAGAATCCTTATATGGTCCTTCGAGTAAGATAAGAAAACCCCTCTAACATTGGTCCTTCGAGCTAGACAGGAAAACTTCTCAACACTAACGATACATGTGGCGGTCGTTGGTAACCCGGGCCTCGACCAATCCGGAGGAGAGACTTCTTGCCCCAGCAACCTCATATGGCAGCCCATCCTCTTTAGGCTCCTCGGACACTAGTGACTTGTAACAGGGTATGATGGACATGTTTTACCTACCGTAATTTCCGGACTATTAAGCGCACCCAAATATAAGCCTCTTTAGGCTCCTCGGACACTAGTGACTTGTAACAGGGTATGATGGACATGTTTTACCTACCGTAATTTCCGGACTATTAAGCGCACCCAAATATAAGCCGCACCCACTGAATTTTACAAAGATTTTTATTTTGAACATAAATAAGCTGCACCTGTCTATAAGCCGCAGGTGTCTACATTGAAACTAATGAACTTTACACAGGCTTCAACGAACGACTATGTCTGTTACACGGCTTGTATCTAAACAGTAGCCTACCAAGAAGTTATTGTTCACTGTCTTCCTCCTTCCTTTCACAACAATTTCTCTCGGGAGTTTTTCTTTTGGCATCGTCGTGCGTTTAAAAATCACCATCGGTGAAGCTTTTCTCCCGATGTCGTGCAGCTCAGAACACAGGTGAATTGCGTTTTTTCATGCCCGGTTGTTTTCAGCGTGACGAATGATTCGATTTTCCTGTTGACAGTCTGAGTAAAAGGCAGGTCAAACGTCAGAGGAAACTCATCCATATTTATGATGTGGTGCGACCTGATTCAGTGGGAGCGCATCTGATCTAATATAAAGAGTTTCATTAGTTCACCAACTGGGGCTCAGTTTTTTTGGTTCGAAGCTTGTGAAACTGGAAAAACCCTGGAAAAATCCATAAATTAGCTGCTTTGTTGTTTAAGCCACGGGTGTGTGCTGGAATTTAAGCATTGAACCACCCAGGCTTTAGTGGATGGAGATTTGGCCATAAAACAGAATCCACCAAAGCATGGTGGATCCACCCTGTAAGAATTGTAAGCCTCATCCCAGATTCCACCCCAAGATCAGATCAGAATGAGCTCATCAACAAAAAGGCTTAAATATCGCAAAAGTATGTATGTAGTTTGTTTAGAATCAATCAATTAATAAATCTTAATTCTTAATTTAATCAGTCTGGGAGAGGCAGTGAGCCATCAAGGACTGTATCTTACCAAAAGCTGTACAACACCATGATTACTGTTGTATGAGACCATGATTACTGACCTGCTGGGGGGCTGGCACCAGGAAAGGTGTAAATACTGGTGATTACTATCTGATGACCTCTGGCTACATAGTATTATGAGTATTATCATTATTATTGATAGTGTTTGTTAGAGTTAAGATTGGCCTCACACTGGTTCACACTGGTAAACACATTCCTATGTTGTCTGTTCAGTGTCTATAGGGTCTTTACGATGAGAGTATGTAAGGTATACAGAAAGTCTTTGTCTGGGCTCACACATCTCTGGTTACTGTCTTCTAACCCAATCAGGAACAGTTTTAGGTCCAGTTTATATATATATATATATATATATATATATATATATATATATATATATATATATATATATATATACACTTGTCTGTTATCTGCATTAAACTGAAGAAGAACATTTACGTTATTCTGTATGCTGTGTGATTCTTCCCTATCAGAAAAGGCATTGTAGATCGCATTGGAAACCTCTCCAAGAACTACGTTTTGTTTGGCCATTTTGAGCATTTGTTCTGTGTAAAGAAGATGGGTCATGACATCTCTCGCTTATTGCCGGAAGAAAATCCCAAAGATTGGATGTATAGGAATAGTGCCGGTTACTGAACTAATTCTTATTTAGATCATTTGCCATGATAGAGTGAATTTGTGTCACATTTTTCCTAAAGATTTAGATACTACTAGAGGTTTTTACTCTGCTCCAGGTTAATTAACCCATTATGCTCTTTGCTGCAGCATCAAGTGGTGTATCCCAGCCTCGGCACAAAAGTCAAGGAGGAGGTAATAGAAGAAAGGGGAAGTCAACACCTTGGGTGGTTTCATGAAATTCCGGAGTAAGAACGGGAGCTTTGAGAATGGATTGGATTGTAGTCAATGTCAACAGTCTGCTACACTGACTCAGGACTACTTTTCGCTTCTAATCATCATCACTGTACCCTGCAACATCGTATTTCTGCTATAAATGGACATTCGGTGCAATCCAGATGAGGACAGGTTCCCTCTTGAGTCTGGTTCCTCTCAAGGTTTCTTCCTATGCCATCTCGGGGAGTTTTTCCTTGCCACAGTCACCACCGGCTTGCTCATCAGGGACAAATTAACTTATAAAGAACATATTCACTTTTAATCACCACATTATCTGTGTAAAGCTGCTTTGAGACAATGTTCATTGTTAAAAGCGCTATACAAAAAAATTGAATTGAATTGAATTGAAGTTCATTTATTAGGAAATAAATAGAGTTCCAATTTCAGGTCCTGTAACTCACCCTTTGCCTGTTGTGACACCAACTGGTACAAAGATTTTTACAATAATTCCATTTTGCCTTTAAACATTTTAGGAAGAGATATGAGGCATAAAATCGGAATGGAGATTCTGTTTTTTTAAACCAATGTTTCACTGTCTTTTCCTTCTGTCCTCATGCTCTCAACTGAGCCACAGCCACATCCAGAAGATTTCTTCCATTATAGTACAAAGGTCTTGCCTGATAAACCAAATTTAGGTGAAGTTAACCCTAAATTATGGGCCTCTTACAAAGACGAACAGGTTTAATCCAGGTAAAACTGTATCGTGCACTCATGAAAACACACCATCCGATTTTTGTTAAACAATATCCATTGTCAAAAGAGAAGAATGTTGGAATTGCTCCAGTTATTGACAATTTATTGTCACAAGGTGTTTTGATCAAGACACATTCACCTTATAACACACCGATTAATCCAGTTTTGAAGGCGGATAAAAAATACTGGAGGCTAACACAAGATTTATGAGACATGAATAAAATAGTTATTCCATTAGCTCCTTTTGTGCCCGATGTAGCTACCATTGTTAATTATATACCAGCAACTCACAGGTTTTTTACTGTGTTTGTTGTTATGCCTTTTTCAGTGTCCCCTTGGCCTCAGAGACGCAGATGCTTTTCGCATTTACCTATAGGCTACGTCAATTCACCTGGACACGTCTTCCTCAGGGCTTTGTTGATTTGCCAGCCATATTCTCCGCTGTAGTGCACAGAACTTTGGCCGATATCCACCTGCCAGAAACAACCTGCATCCTTCAACACGCAGATGACATCCTTGTTACAGGACTGACTAAGCAGGACTGCCACAAAGCTTCAGTGGTTGTCTGCAACATCCTGGCTCAGTGGGTGAAGAGAAAGGTCTCAAATCTGGGCCATGTGATTTCAGAAGACCAACGTAAGATAGAGATTGTGACCAGGTTTTAAAGACCTCAGACTGTAAAAACAGATGCAGAGCTTCTTGGGACTGATGAACTACTGCTGAGCATGGATCCCTGACTGCGCACATCATGCTAAAGTTTTGCGTAGTGCTATTGATCGCAAAGCTCCTCCATCACATCTCATTCTGTGGACTCATAAAATGATTGACAGTTTTACTGCGCTCAAGAAGGCTATACAGTTTGCTCCAGCTTTAGCTCTTCCAAAATATATGAAGCCTTTTCACCTTTATGTGCACGAACGTGGTGGTACGGCTGCAGGGATTCTGGCCCAGGAATACGGTGACAGATATCGCCCGGTTGCATATTTTTCCATCTTTCCTTGCGTGCGGTGGCTGCAGCGGCTCTGATGGTCCGGGATGCTGAGAAAATGGTGCTGTCACATCCTTTGATACTGTACACTTCACATAAGTTAACAGCTATTTTACACAACCTCAACACACAACGTATGACAGCACAACGTAGATCTGCTTATGATACCACACTCTTGGCAACAGAAAACTTAACAATTAAGCCTATTCTCAGCTGCATTAATTATTTAGATGGTTTTGACA
The DNA here is from genome assembly GCF_014805685.1 of Silurus meridionalis. Classification (NCBI taxonomy): domain Eukaryota; kingdom Metazoa; phylum Chordata; class Actinopteri; order Siluriformes; family Siluridae; genus Silurus; species Silurus meridionalis. Next base: position 8,729,856 of record NC_060891.1, on the reverse strand, counting down.
ACGAGCCTGATTGCCACATTGAACAGGAGACCTCTTCTATGCCCAATCTTTTAGATTCGGCCCTGGAAGAGGGGGATTGCCTCTATGTAGATGGGTCATGTTTAAAACCTTCTGATGTGTATTTATCTGAATAAATACACATCAGAAGGTTTTAAACATGATCCATGAACCAACTCTGCAGCCTGTGCAGATGTGTATGGCATTGATTTAGCTTCAACTATTTTTATCAGGTACTCCTACAACTGCATATCTGAATATGCAGTTGTAGGAGTACCTGATAAAAATAGTTGAAGCTAAATCAATGCCATACACATCTGCACAGGCTGCAGAGTTGGTGGCACTTACAAGAGCATGTTAGTTGCCTGAAGGTAAAGTAGTGACTATTTACACTGATTCTCAGTATGCTTATGGTGTTGTGCATGATTTTGCTGAAACATGGAAGCAAAGACATTTTAAACAGCTGATGAAAAGTCTATAATACATTTTAATCTCATAGGTGACCTTTTAAATGCTGTACAACTCACATATTACCTATAAACCAGATATTGATCCAAAACTAACATACATCGACCTATACAACATACTGCGCTTACTTTTCCTGAAGCCCCTTTCCAACACCTACAGATAGATTTCACATATGCCACCTGTAGGAAATTTGAGATATCTGTTGGTTATAGTTGACAGATTTAGTAAGTGACCAGAAGTACACATGACAGAGAATGCTAAAACAGTTTTAAAAATATTAACGAAAGATCATCTCTAGGTTTAGTATTCCCAGTGTGATTGAAAGTGACAATGGCACACCTTTTGCTTCTAAAGTAACACAACTTTTGGCTAAAAGCTTAGCAATTGATTGTTATTTTAATATTCCCTATTACCCACAGTCAGCTGGAGTGGTAGAGAGAACAAACAGAACCATTAAGGAAAAAGTGTTACTAAAGCCTGCATTGACACAGGCCGATATTAGACTGTTGTTCTCCCAGTAGTACTCCCAAAAATGAGAATTACCCTATCTTCAACAAAAACTAACCTTTTGAAAGTTTTAGCTGTTTTAGCTGTTAACTGGACCTCACATCATATTAATATTAGATAGATAGATAGATAGATAGATAGATAGATAGATAGATAGATAGATAGATAGATAGATAGATAGATAGATAGATAGATAGATAGAACTTTATTGTTATTGCATAGTACAGGTACACAGCAACGAAATGCAGTTTGGCATCAGTTTTTGCACCAGAAGTGCAAAAAGTAGCAATCGTGCAAATAGTGCAGATAAATATGTAGCATATGTACAGCATGTGATATATATGTACAGTGATTAAATATAAAGGCTATAACAGTGCAGAGATGTGTGGACATTATTAAGAGCCTTTGCTATGTTTCCACATCTATCCATCCATCCATCCATCCATCTATCCATCTATCCATCTATCCATCTATCCATCTATCCATCTATCTGTGGCATGTGGGGGTGTTTAACCAATACCAAATATGGCAGTAAATTGACTACGCCACCCTGGAAATGGGCCAGGGACCCAAAAGTACTAAAAAGCACGCAAATACGTAGTGGCTGAGACAGATATCAGACAACAGGAAATATTTCGCACAATTTATTCAGAACACATTAAAAATACATGATTCATTTTAATATGCAAAAATTTAAAAGAGTACAATAAGCACAACATCATTCATCCATGCACACTCTTGTTTTACCACTTCAGAACTGGGGACTTTGTCCTGCCTTTTTAGCTAAACACAGCACGCACTCGTGTTCTCTCACAACACCACACCACAAACCCAATTGTGATCACTACAAGTCGACAGCTGTACCACCACCACCACCACACACCGCAGACACCGGCTAGCACTGGTACCCCAATTCTGAAGGGGGAAGAACAACAAACATTAGACAAATACACCAACTACACACATACAAACAGCACACTATGATTTATAAAAGAACGCCGCTGCCAGAGGAGTTAGCATCCCCTGATAATAGCGGCTCTTATTAACACTTATAGGCAGCACAAAAGCGTCATATAAAACATCACATTTACAAAACAAATCAAATCATACAAAAACCCCAAATAGGAGTTTACAAACCACAACTTCAAAAAAACCACGAAAGAAAATCAAACAAACAAAGAATAAACACAACAGGGGTGACAATACAAAGATATACGATGCAAATACCCCACCTCAGTCAAAACCTTAACCACTCAACACGCTAAGTTTAGCTGCGCTCTCACTAGCCAGAAGCGCTGTCAGTCCGGTCACGAAGGCAATTCCCCCTTTGTAGAGATATGATAGTTAGTTCATATTACATGCATCCGTTAAGAGGCAGTGAAAAGCGGGTCAAGCCTGGACCAACATGAAGAAATAAAACAACCCAATCTTTACAATCGCACTCCTTTTCATGCGGTCATTACTGCAGCTGCTCAGTAGTCAGTATCGATTATGCAGAAAGGACGCAAAGCTCAACGGCGCCTGAAAAGCCTGCTGCAACACCTCCGTGACACTAATAAAACATACAAGACTTTAGATTTAAAATAAGGGATGCGCTTCGCTACACATAAATGAAACTGATTACATACCTGCCAATAGGACTCACGCCGCTCAGCACACTTAACGTGTACGAGTGAAAAGCTGACAAAGTGTCACTCAACACATCCGCAATGTTCCTCAGCCACACACTGCAAGTTGAAATGAATCTCAAATTACCCTGTTTAACAAAAAAAAAGGTTCGGAATGCAACTGCTGCTGATAGCGCTTACCTCGTAGACATAAACACGGCGCACAGGAAGTTACGTCACTTCCGAAACCCCAGATGACGCGCTTGGTGACGTGCGCTTGGTTGCCTATCAATCTCATTCCCTTTTATACCCGTGGAACATACCATTTCCACACAAATAATCAAATTGGTTGATCGCATCACCACAATCTATCCCCCCATTAGTCATCGTAGTCCCGACGATGAACACTAATCCCAGGGCCTAAACAAAGCAACCAGAGAACTAGCCCCCAAGGTAGATCTGGCAGAAATCTGGTTAGCCTCACCACCTACAGCTCGTGGTAAGCGGTGCGGGTTTGAGTGCTGACCTGCCCCAACGCGCCCAGTTCGTCTTGGGGCTCTTCCAGATATATTGGGCGGTCCCAACCCAATGGATCCCAGCTCTGACTGCGATCCTACACCCTCACTTTCCAATGCTGTGGGCCTAGTACCCGGTTCCTCAACCCCAGGAGTGGGACTAACCCTTACTTCTGAGGGAGCTGGAACCCTTTCCACATCCCCTTGAGGAACCAGCGGGGATTCTACCACATACACCAAGTCCTTATCCTCAGATTCGTCTTCTAAGGGTGTGGGCAGCTTAGACTGACCCTCAGGAGACTCAATTGGAGCCGGAATACATTGAATACGGGGTTTTAAGGACATCCGATGAACATGACGGACTTTAGAGAGGTCATACACTGGTGCTATAGTATACACTGACCCACCATCTTGTGGCACCCGAACTACCTGGTATACAGTTGAGCTCCATAGGGTCCTGGATTTTATGACGTCCTAGGAACCCATGTTCTCGCAGATAGACCAACTGGCCTTCTGTCAATGGCTGCTCCCTTACCCGCTGGTCATGCTTAGCCTTACGATATTGGGCGGCCGCTTGCAGCCTCTCCCATGCACTCTCAGCGGCCACTTGGAGGCGAGCCTGATGCTCTTCCACCCAATGATGGACTACCAGCCACTGGCTCCTGCACGCGGCCCAACAGAAAATCCACAGGCAGTCTAGGCTCCTGCCCAAACATTAAAAAGTAAGGTGTTTCTCCAGTGGCTTGGTGGGGAGTGGTATTATAACAGAACACCACCTGGGACAAACAAGATGCCCAGTCCCTCTTCCTTCCAATGGGCAAAGTCCGTAGCAAATTGTGCATTGTCCGGTTAAACCGTTCGCACTGGCCGTTACCGGCTGGATGGTATGCAGTGGTGCGTGACTTACCCACCTGGTAAAGGCTACACAACTGCTGAATGAGCCCGGATTCAAAGTTGCGGCCCTGATCGGAATGGATCCGCCCCGGAACCCCAAACTTATAAAACCACTCCTCCACCAAGACACGGGCCACCGTCACCGCCTGTTGATCCCGAGTAGGGATTGCCACGGTGAATTTACTAAAAATGTCCGTCATTACCAAAACATTTTCTTGCCCCGAGTGCGAAGGCTCAAGGACTGTGAAGTCCAGGGCCACGATCTCGTTCGGACGGGAGGCCATCAGGTGCGCCATATAGCTCCGAGCCACTGGTGTAGCCTCCTTGGCCTGCTGACACCGCTCACACTGCTGTACCCAGTGGGCTACATTAGCTGACATCCCCGGCCAGTAGCACCGCTGTCGCACCAGCTCCAAGGTGCGCTCCGTACCTTGATGGCCATGACACTGATGTAATTGAGTCAAAACCTCGGGCTGTAATACGGCTGGCAACACCAGTTGCAACACCTTCTCACCACCATCTGAACGGCAGACCCGTCGATATAACAGGCCATCCTGTTCTCCAAACGGTCCCACTGCCGTAGCAACACTAAAACCAAGTTGGATAACTGTCGCCGCTCTTGGGGCCCTGGGCCTCGCCCTCGGCGCCAATACTTAAGGGCTGCACCAATAATGGGATCTTCCTCCTGCAGTCGCACCAGGTCTGACCCCGATCGACAGGGCATAGCCTGCATGGCCATCACAGCCGTAGCTCCTGCCAGACTGACTCCCTCAGCCCGCCTCAGTAGTTCAGGAACTACTGTCCCCGGTTGACTGTTTTCCACAAACTGTTCGCCAGAAGGCAACCGCGATAAAGCATCTGCATTTTGATTGGCCCTACCTGACCGATATTGCACCTCAAAATCAAAGGCCGCGAGTTCAGCCGCCCAACGCTGTTCGGTAGCCCCAAATTTTGCAGTTGCCAGGTGGCTCAATGGATTATTATCGGTGCGTACAATGCAGCGATGACCCAACAAGTATTCGCGGAATTCAGCCATAGCCCATTTTAGGGCCAAAAACTCGAGCCGCATAGAACTGTATGTGGCTGTATTACGCTCTGCTGGCTAGCATAAGCCACCCGTCTAAAAAAGTCACACTTTTCCAACTTAACCTTGAGGCCAGCGGCTCGTAGGCGATCCAGCACCATCCTCAATCTCTGCAGATGGTGTTGCACAGAAGAAGAATAAACAATAATGTCATCAAGATATAATAACACTGACTGGTGTTGCTAGTCGCCAAAGAGCTGCTCCATCAAGCGCTGGAAGGTACCTGGTGCATTACAAAGGCCAAAAGGCATACGGTTCCATTCATATAATGGACCCATTTTTGCACCCAGGGGGTGCAAAAAGCAGTCTTGTGGCGATCAGATTCAGCAACCGGGACTTGATTATACCCGCTGGCCAGATCTAATGTAGTAAACCAGCGGGCCCCTGTTAAGGAATCTAATGTCTCCTCAATGCGAGGCAGTGGGAATGAGTCCTTCCGCGTCTTAGCATTGAGCTGACGGTAGTCTACGCACATGCGCAGGCTACCGTCCTTCTTCCTTACCAATACGACTGGAGACGCATATGGACTACAGCTTTCCCGGATCACTTGAGTGTCTTAAAGCTGACTAATATGCGTCTTAACCAACTCGTATTCAGATGGTGGAATCCGCCTATAACGCTGTCGGACTGGAGTCTCATCGATTAAGGGAGTTTCGTGAGACAGGAGATCAGTACAGCCCAGATCTCCGTCACCAGTGGAAAACACACTCTGAAACTCCCGAGGAAGTGCCCTCACCTGTTTCTGCTCCTCATCGGATAACCCGCTCAGTTCTACATTATCGACGTGCCCCACATCCGACGCCGACATTGTATCACAGGTTGCGATCTGAGCCTTAACCTGTGATATCTCGGTCAGCCCGGTAGGGAATCCACCAAATACACTCGCAACGTCCCGAGAACAGTGGTGGGATATAAAACGGCATCGAGAGCACCAACATTAACGATGGGTACACAAACAGTACCACCATTCACACGCACTAAGGATGGAGAGTCTAGTAACCCAGCCGGCAACTCGGTCTCACGTGGCTCGAATAGCACAATCTTATCACTGAATACCGACGCACAAGTTGCGGTTACAAATTTTAGAGTGCCCTTGAATACAACACACTCGCCGCCCACGAATTTTAACATTACCTCCACGCGTGAGAACGCCATCTACTTTTTGGCAGGTTTGGAAAGCCTGAGCCAATTCTGCGTCCTGCATCACTAGAGGTAGCTCAAATAAAGTGGGTCCGTACTGTCCGAAAAGCTCATGGTAACAGCGACTAAGAACATTCATTCCCAGAATGCCGGGAACACTAGTGCTTCCACCTGGAGGGTCACGAACCACCAGTATCCCGCACTTGGATACGATGCGACCACACAGTTCAACATCCAATTCTATATACCCTATGTAAGGGATTTCTAATCCATTGGCGGCTCTGAGCTGCAACCAGTGGCATGACTGCAACTGATCCTGGCCCCATGGTTCGAACCCAGACCTAAAACAGCTCTCTGTAATAGTCGACACCATGGAGCCAGTATCTATCAAACAGGGCACCGAGACGCCTCCAATAGAAACAACAAGGTGCGGGCATGAGGAAATTAAACAAGACGCAGATATGTCATCATAAACACGAGAGCCACGCATACCCCCAACCGAACTGTGGCCCTGCAGCACGGTGGGAACTAGTTTCCCGACTGGTTAGGAAAGCTGGACCTACCCGGCCTTACGTTATTGGATGCCAAATCGACCTGGGAAGGAACTAAAGGAGCTGGAGAACGTTGCCAATTACATTCCCGAGCGAAATGCCCTGGTTGCTGACATCGTCGACAAATCACGGAACCAGGGCGTGGTGAACGACTACGAAAATGGGGACTAGGATTACGGGCTAGAATTTGGGTAAGCTGATCAATCTGCTTCTGCTGTTGATGTAACATTTCCCGTAACTCACCCAATTCTGATGAACGACCCCCATGCGCAGAGCCCACCCCAGTATCGCCTTGGACCCCACATTGAATTCCCTGCACCAGGGGAGCGGACTGGCTTCGCCCCCTGGCGCCGCCTGGCATCTCCTCTCGTTCCCAGCGAATAGCTTCCCCTCGCACATCCAACAGTGTTGCAGCAGGCTGATGCCTTACCAATTGCTTTAATTCACGGCGCAACGCATTATCTAGCACGCATTCAATAAATTGATCCCTTACTACAACATCTGAATTTAGAATGCCATGCGGTGACTGTTGTTTCAGTCGGTCAAATAAACCCAACAGCGCAAGGGAGAACTCTTGCAACGTTTCTCCCTCTAGCTGTCGCCGTAAATAGAAAGCCTCTTGAAGTACAATATAGGAATCAACGCAACCATATACTTCATACAATGCTTCAATAATTCTTTCTGGATTGTCTCTATCAGTACTCGGTCGATATTTAATTTCGTCACGAGCCTCTCCTTCAAGATGGTCGAACAAAAAGAAAGCTTTCTCGGCTACAGACATGGTCCGCATACGCATACATGCCTTAGCTTCTTCGACCCACTCTCCAATGCCCACACCGGACCTACCGTTAAATTTTGGACAGCGCCGTTCTCGAGGAACGAACACAAAACGCTCGACAGCACTGGCATCTAAACCAGTAGAACGAGGCATTACCGGTTGTGACGCGCTACTAGAGGCTGCGCCAGGAGCAGGCACTCCAACCGGCGCCTGCTCCTGTCGCAGTCTCTCATTATCGGCCTTCAATTGGGCCACAAGATCTCTCATTTCCTGTAATTCAGCCCCCATTGCCAAATACTATAAGGGGTACTTACCGATCGAATCTCCACTCGATTGTCACCACTAAAAAAAAAAAACACAATAGAACAATTTCACAGTGTCTGAGTCTGTACAACAGCCACAAAATCCTGCCGACTACGCCAAATGTGGCATGTGGGGGGTGTTTAACCAATACCAAATATGGCAGTAAATTGACTACGCCACCCTGGAAATGGGCCAGGGACCCAAAAGTACTAAAAAGCACGCAAATACTGTCGGAACTCAGAGCCCGTCTCTGAGGCGACACATCGAGGGTGGATTTCTTTGCTCAGAGGATTCCCAATAATGCCCAGCCAATTCTAGAAAAAACACAAATATAATAGACACAAACCGCCAATGAAGAATCCTCAGTCCTGGATGAATAAAAGCAAAACTTCTTTATTCCATGCAGGTTTCAATGAGCTCAATAAAAGCTGGGTACTTCACATCAAAATGAACAGCACATCAACAAATGATAGAGCATGCCAAAGTGAAGAAGTACACTGACTGTTGTTCCACGCTCGTATTTATACCTTGTGGCCATCGTGTCTTACTATTTTTTTCTACTTCCTTGACCTTGAAGAATTCCCCTTATGTCTCGGTCTTACCTTCTTTGTCCATAATTCCCTTATGTCTCTGAATTTTGCCTTCCTTGTCAATTCCCTTATCTTTGGCCTTGGCGTTCATTCTTTCAACAATACCATATTTGGAGTTCCTGTGTTTTTCAGTTCCCTTATTTTCCGCCCATAATTTTATATTAAAAAAAAATATGAGTGAGTATAAAAGGCTTTTACTTTTTCTCTGGTTTTAATCATACATTCTTCAGTCTTTCAAGTGTGAACAACCTTTTTACGGCCTATTTTGTCCTCCTGCATTTGCAATGGGTAAGTGTTATGTTTTATTCTTTTATAATGCTGTTCTGCTATTCTACTTTCATTTGATTGAGTTATAACATTGTTTTAGTTTGTTTGCATACTATGCTTGATTAATTAATGGTTGTAAGCGCCTAAGTTATATTTTAACTTGTGCATTCTGAACTGATTGTTACACAGTGTATATGATTTTCTTGAGTGTTATCCTTTACTTGTGCTCAACCGTCACTATGATATTCCCTATTTTAACATCTTATCTCTGTTGGTCTCATTCCCCAGCTCCACCACGCCGATCAGCTCAACCACCCCTGCCTCCCAGACCATCGGCCCTGGGTGCTCTTCGCAGACAGTACCGCCAATTTCAGCTCTCCTCTCTTGCTGCTGAGTTTACTCATTTTTTAGAACAGCTCTCCAGCCCAAATATCCCAGCTAATGCCTTCGTGCCTCCTCGCATTGCGCGGGGCTTTACAATGCTTGATGGGAGTACACAGACTTCCCCTGATCTCAGCCGTCGTCACGACTGCTCCTGTTTTCCTGACACGACACCACAGTTTTCTCCCTATCCTTCACACTGGTCTACCACTGGTTCTTTCCCTGCTTCTCCCGTTCCGCCAAACCAGCGTGCTCCTGTGTCTTCACCCATCCCTGGACCAAGCTACGCTTTTATGTCCCCTGTCCATGCTTCTGTGTCTTCACCTGGGCCTAGATTCAACTACTCCTTCATGTCCCCTGCTGCTGCAGAACCCCATACACCCTGCTATTTCAATAAAGATGCTTAATCTCCCTCAAGTTTGTTTCTTGTCCTTCTTTGCCTATTCCATACACTCATAACATTCAGTCAGTTTCTATCCTACTCACACATGTAAATACCTTATTATTATTATTAATACTTGATGTAAATAAAGGTTTGATTAACATATAGATCAAATAGTGTTTTGTCAAACTTCATCTAATAAGTTCTATATTGCTTATTAAGTTAATTAGGTTAATGTAGTTTGATAATATTAGTTTGATTATAACACACTAGATATGGTTGATTAAAATATTTTTCTCGACATTACTCCCCCCTCTGAGACTTTATAGTCTCACATTCCACTTATAATCACTTATAACCGTTTCTTAATCATACATGTCATGTACTACTGCAGTAGGACAAGGTAAAAGTCTTTGACTTCTTTGGCATGTTGTAGTTTTCTTCTGACCCAGATACTTTGCGTATCGCAGGGGGTCTTGTTGGAGCCCTGGAAGAGGTTACTAGCACTTTACCAGGCACTCGAGTGTTGCTATCCACGTGAATATGTTGGTCCAAGGAAAAGGTCCATTAAGGCTTGAATAATAACAATGAAAGGAATAATAAACAAAGCAACAGGAAACAATGAGAAAAGCAAAAGGAAACGAAATAAACGAAATAAAAGCAAAAGCTATAAACAAAATAAAACGAAATAAAAGCAAAAGCTATAAACGAAATAAAAGCAAAAGCTAAGAAACAGATCGACATTACTAAGAAACAGATCGACATTAAAGAAACAGATCGACATTACTAAGAAACAGATCGACATTACAGAAACAGATCGACATTACTAAGAAACAGATCGACATTACTAAGAAACAGATCGACATTACTAAGAAACAGATCGACATTACTCCCACCCTCACACCAATGGGTGCGCCAAAACCACAACATCGATGAACTAGGGTGGGCGAAAAACCCTGTAGACAATCATACCAGGGAAAATTCCCACCCTGCCCGCCAGTGGCGCGACAGTGGAATCACCACCAAGGTCATCCTTAGTCGTGGGTGTACATGCAGTTAAAATATAAAATACATGAACAAAAGAAAATGAAATCAAACAATGTAGTCCGCATAAACGTGGTAAAGCTATGAAACAGGCTATAACCGCTTAATCCAATGAGGTAAGGAGCAGATATATGGCGACCAGTCCGTGTGCGAACCACACAGCATTGTACCATTTTAGACGGGACCGTCTACCATGCACTGAAACTACCTCTGAGTCTCTGGCACGCTTGTGATATCTGTGACACAGGATAGGCGACAGTGCCAACCCCAGTGTTTTGCTGATTCCGTTGTCCATAGAACATAGCCTCCTAAGGTAATGGTGTAGTATGTTACAGTGGTGCGTTGCATGACGAAGGTCGTAAGCAGAAAACTATGGGTGTTTCGGGCTCTTGTCGAGAAGGAAAGAACCCCAAATGACTCAGCCAGGGAGATTGCGCGACGTATTGTGAAGACTCGGGTGACCATCTGGAGTCCACCAGGAAGATCATAGACAGAGTTCTGAATGGAGTCTAGCCACATCCCCTCTGGGGAAAACATGTTAGCATGGCGCAAAATGGCGGTCACTGGTCTACGCTGGTCCTCATCTGTTTCCCAGGCAAACTCATCCCTCTGTGGAGGAAAACCGAACCACTCATGGGGTCCACCATGGCATCGTTCACCCAAAGGACAGTCGTCACCGTTTTGGCACCACAAACAATGTGTCTGATTGTCATAGGTTAGGCTGCACACGCCTCACAAGGACCCCTGAAAGTGTTGAAGGCGAAGCGATATCCCTCATAACATGTTTCTGTGAATGCACACACCCCAGGAAACAGTCGCAGATTCGGCTGTAGCCACCTGGGTTCTCTGGCGGCCATGTTCCTGCACACAACATGAAGAACTCACAACAACAACATGGTTTATACAACATAATGTGGATTAGTAACGACTTAAAGCAAGTGTCATGAAAGTGGGAAATATAGAAGTAAACCTCCACGGGTATGTTATTAGTATCTAGATTAATTAGACAGATAGATAGATGGCTAGACAGATATATATATATCTAATAAATATTAAAAGGATATGTTTGGTGTACATTATTCTTGTCCTTTGTTTGAACCCAAAAATCTGCTTTCATGTCTTCATAGACGTTATGGTCCATAGCTGCATAGATATGTTCTGTAGTAGATTCCTGCTCCATAACAGCCGTCATTGGGAGCTGTACATATTGTCCGAACAGTGAGTGCACAGTCTTGCTGATAAGAGCACGGAGACAAGGTATGCCGCAGCAAACAAAAAATGCCACGGCTGCAAGAATAATGGCAAGTGTAGTTCCAATACGTATTAGTCCCGCCAGCCAGTTTGAAGAAAAAAACCAACTCAGCCAACTAGTAAGTGCGGATTCCTTCGCATTATTGGAGACCATCTCATCACGAGCCGCCATACGTTCTAGTAGAGTGTGTAGCGGACCTGCAGAGCCAGTGTGAAGAGGAATAACCGTGCAACAGTCCTCCCCAATTAGATGGCACACACCTTGATCTGGGCCAAGCATTTTGTCAATAGCAAATCTATTCTGTACAGCCATTAATGTAGTGGCGTGAAGTTGTTCTGATATTAGTTTTAAGGCTTCAATTGTGTGATTGATAAAACGTTGTTGGTTGTACCAAATATAATTTATCCAGGCCATATTACGATCTATTTGGATCCAAGGGAGAAACATTGTCAATGCTTTGGGCGCCTTTATCTAGAGCAGCAAACTCAACCGGAACACCTACTGGTGTGCCCTTCCAACTTATATAGATGTCAGGATCTGTGCCCCATGAGGGCAAGCTAGATTTATCAGTGATCGTGAGATGCTTGTTCTTGTAATTATTCACGATACTAGCTAACGATGTTTGGTCAACGTCATCCTGAAAAGCGCTTCGACGTCGTCTTGATCTAACCAGGTCGTGTAAAAGGGTCTCATTTACTGCCATAACAATAAGACGTCCTTCTAGGACTACCGGTGCACAGCGACCATGCCACAGGCTAGGTAGAACCTGCAGCACTTCCTTTCCCCACAGAACCAGAATATGTCTGCTAGGGGCAATGTGCCTCTTCTCAAGCTGGTGCGTTGCATGACGAAGGTCGTAAGCAGAAAACTATGGGTGTTTCGGGCTCTTGTCGAGAAGGAAAGAACCCCAAATGACTCAGCCAGGGAGATTGCGCGACGTATTGTGAAGACTCGGGTGACCATCTGGAGTCCACCAGGAAGATCATAGACAGAGTTCTGAATGGAGTCTAGCCACATCCCTCTGGGGAAAACATGTTAGCATGGCGCAAAATGGCGGTCACTGGTCTACGCTGGTCCTCATCTGTTTCCCAGGCAAACTCATCCCTCTGTGGAGGAAAACCGAACCACTCATGGGGTCCACCATGGCATCGTTCACCCAAAGGACAGTCGTCACCGTTTTGGCACCACAAACAATGTGTCTGATTGTCATAGGTTAGGCTGCACACGCCTCACAAGGACCCCTGAAAGTGTTGAAGGCGAAGCGATATCCCTCATAACATGTTTCTGTGAATGCACACACCCCAGGAAACAGTCGCAGATTCGGCTGTAGCCACCTGGGTTCTCTGGCCATGTTCCTGCACACAACATGAAGAACTCACAACAACAACATGGTTTATACAACATAATGTGGATTAGTAACGACTTAAAGCAAGTGTCATGAAAGTGGGAAATATAGAAGTAAACCTCCACGGGTATGTTATTAGTATCTAGATTAATTAGACAGATAGATAGATGGCTAGACAGATATATATATATCTAATAAATATTAAAAGGATATGTTTGGTGTACATTATTCTTGTCCTTTGTTTGAACCCAAAAATCTGCTTTCATGTCTTCATAGACGTTATGGTCCATAGCTGCATAGATATGTTCTGTAGTAGATTCCTGCTCCATAACAGCCGTCATTGGGAGCTGTACATATTGTCCGAACAGTGAGTGCACAGTCTTGCTGATAAGAGCACGGAGACAAGGTATGCCGCAGCAAACAAAAAATGCCACGGCTGCAAGAATAATGGCAAGTGTAGTTCCAATACGTATTAGTCCCGCCAGCCAGTTTGAAGAAAAAAACCAACTCAGCCAACTAGTAAGTGCGGATTCCTTCGCATTATTGGAGACCATCTCATCACGAGCTTTCGCCATACGTTCTAGTAGAGTGTGTAGCGGACCTGCAGAGCCAGTGTGAAGAGGAATAACCGTGCAACAGTCCTCCCCAATTAGATGGCACACACCTTGATCTGGGCCAAGCATTTTGTCAATAGCAAATCTATTCTGTACAGCCATTAATGTAGTGGCGTGAAGTTGTTCTGATATTAGTTTTAAGGCTTCAATTGTGTGATTGATAAAACGTTGTTGGTTGTACCAAATATAATTTATCCAGGCCATATTACGATCTATTTGGATCCAAGGGAGAAACATTGTCAATGCTTTGGGCGCCTTTATCTAGAGCAGCAAACTCAACCGGAACACCTACTGGTGTGCCCTTCCAACTTATATAGATGTCAGGATCTGTGCCCCATGAGGGCAAGCTAGATTTATCAGTGATCGTGAGATGCTTGTTCTTGTAATTATTCACGATACTAGCTAACGATGTTTGGTCAACGTCATCCTGAAAAGCGCTTCGACGTCGTCTTGATCTAACCAGGTCGTGTAAAAGGGTCTCATTTACTGCCATAACAATAAGACGTCCTTCTAGGACTACCGGTGCACAGCGACCATGCCACAGGCTAGGTAGAACCTGCAGCACTTCCTTTCCCCCACAGAACCAGAATATGTCTGCTAGGGGCAATGTGCCTCTTCTCAAGCTGGGGACATAAAAATGACTACGTGTTTCATTGTCACATTTCTGTGTAGAGTCATTACAAGATAGTCTCAAGTTAAGTATGTGGAACGCTGCATCAATTTGTTGGTCACATGCCTCCTTGGGCAGTGATCCCACATTAACTACTCCTCTTGCATGGAGGCACAATGGGAAAGTTTGTCCTGGTTGCACAATTACCCGCAAATCGTCATTACTAAGAGTAGCCAGAGGCTGATACTCGCATGCAGTACTTCGTGAGTGCATCCAGTGAGCTCCATAATCAACAGCAGCTGAACCCAATAAACATATAGCTGGACATAGATGAGTGGTGTTATAGGGTGCTTTATCACATGCCTCTATCCCTACTGTTGGCATAACACGAGGTGGGCGACGAGACCTTCTGTCGCATACAATGCATGTAGAGTGGGGCACTGCTGCACGCCCTGAATTTACCAACCATTGTCTGTACAAGTTAAGGTTTGGTTGAATGTTTGTAGTTTCTGGATATAGCTTTACTGATGTTACATTGATTTTTTCCGCACATCTGAGACAGGACGGGGCTTTTGGATTTAAGGGATAGTTGGGGTTCTTATATCTAAAACTAAGTTGTATTCTAGGTAAGTTCATCCTTTCTTGCCAGTTAGGAACATATATAAGGAATCTATACAAAACATCCCCATAGACTAGAGATTCCACCGAAGTTCTTTCGAACCTGCCATGTGGGATCCCCACTTGGGGAAAACCATAATACCACAATAGCGCAATATCAACACAACTACGGGTACCCAACACAGGAGGTATAACTGCGGGTACTCCTGTGACTACTACAATGTCTGTTCCATTTTCTGTGTCAGTTATACGAGCCTCGAGTCTCATCTCGTATTCAGGAGTGTCTTGTATCTCTGTAGAGTTGCGAGGATGAACTAGGGATATGGTATATGTTATAAATATATGTTTTGCAGTTACAGGAAAAAATGATAGGACCTTGGTGTTATTTAAAACGCCCAATGCACATCGAAGCTGTGCTGCAAGCACGTTTCTTGCCGAATATACAGAAATTTTAGCAGCCTGTGCTGCAGTGAGACCGGTTTTAGCGTGGCGAGTTAGGGTTCCTGGTGGTAGAGATCTCTTATATCTGTGTGTGGACATGTTACGATTTACTGGGCATGCTGCGGGCTGAGAGCAGTTACTTAGGGAAATGTCAGGCACAAGGACTGATACTTTTGCTGGATGATGTGAATAACAGTTAATGACAATGTAGGTGCAAATGAACCATACTACTAGAGCCATAGCGAGTACTGCCCAGTATCTTTTGGTGGGAGTCTGTTTGGACTTTAGGGAATTTTTCATCATGGTTCCACAGGTAGATCGATGTCTAAGTCTACTAGATCTTGTAGATTAAGAGTGTCAAACTGTGCAGGTGGAGTGACAGTGTCTTCTTCGTTGCCTAGTAGTCTCTGCACAGTCTCTTCTAGTGTGTCAT
Organism: Silurus meridionalis; assembly: GCF_014805685.1. Classification (NCBI taxonomy): domain Eukaryota; kingdom Metazoa; phylum Chordata; class Actinopteri; order Siluriformes; family Siluridae; genus Silurus; species Silurus meridionalis. The sequence continues at coordinate 8,714,035 of NC_060891.1, read as the reverse complement.
GTGGTGGTCGTGAATCAACCTGATACGAACAACCTGGCCTTGGTTCTCCCTCAACTGGCCGTGGTTGTGTGGTTTTAGCACGTGTCCTGTATGCTGGTCCTCTGTCCTGTGCTGGGCCTGTGCCGTCGTCGTCGTCTTCTGAGTCGTCAGAGTGGGCGCAGCGTGCCAATTCAGCACGAGATTTCCTCCACTCTGGTCCTTTCACCGCAGCTCTGCAACAATGGTTAAGATGATACCAGTATTCCTTACCTTCAACCTTGACTGCGGTAGGAGTTGCTAGTACCACCTTGAATGGTCCTTCACGACGTGGCTCACTCCAGTGTTTCCTTTTGAACACTTTGATGTACACGTAGTCACCTGGTTGCACCTGCTGTAGTGGCTCGTCAACCTGTGCTCCGTGTGTGGCCTCACGAACCTGTGAATATAAAGTTCTGTGTATTTGCGTCAGATGTTTGCAATAACTAGACATGTCTGCTTCAAGTTGTTCAAGTGAGGAGCTTGTGTAAGGTCCTTGTGTGAAAGCAACTGGCATGGGTCGTCCAGTCAGCAGTTCATGCGGTGTTAGATGTGTGTTGCGATTTGTTTGAGAGCGCATTTTCATCAATGCCAGTGGAAGAGCTTGTACCCAATTCAGATCTGTGCTAGCACAAATTTTTGCTATTTTCTCCTTCAACACTCCATTTGCTCTTTCAACCATTCCTGTGACTGTGGATGGTAAACACACCCCATCCTTTGCTTTATGCACAACGCTTCTGAAATCGCCTTGATCACATTATTTACAAAGTGTGGTCCATTGTCAGAGCTCAGCTTGTCAGGTATCCCAAACCTTGGAATCACTTCCCTGGTCAAAAACTTAGCTACAGTCTTTGCGTCATTCTTGGCAGTAGCTATCGCCTCAACCCATCTGCTAAAACGATCTATTACTACCAAGATGTATCTTTTCCCTTCCTTTCTATCTGCCATGTCCACAAAGTCCATCATTAAATGTCGAAATGGTCCCCTTGGTTCAGGAATGTGACTGATTGGTGCTGTGAAATGTTTTCTGACATTTCGTGCTGCACATAGTTCACAGGACCTCAGGAATTTGTCCACCATACTGGCCAGATATGGCGACCACCAATTCCTTCGGATTGTGTCTATGGTCTCTACGATTACAGTGATCTACCCCATGTGCTTCAGCAATGAGCTTTGGTAAAAGAGCTAATGGTGCTACCCACACTCCATCAATACTTCTCCATAACCCTGTGTTGGGGTCTTGTACTGCCCTCGTTTCTTCCATCTCTTTCTCCTCTCTACTCGCCACGTCCTGATATTCCCCAAGATCTTCCTCTGTTACCTGCCCTCGCACTTCCTCATGTTCTTCATCCTGTACCATCATCACTTTCACACAGTCTTTTCCTAATGCTGCATCTTTAGCTGCCTCATCTGCTGCCGCATTACCTCTACTGACCATATCCCCATCAGATTTGTGAGCTTTACACTTCACAATGGCTAATGCCTTTGGAAGCATCATTGCTTTGAGCAAATCAGAAATTGCAGGACCATGCAAAATAGATGATCCATCAGCTCTCTGAAACCCCTTTGTTCCCAGATGGGTCCAAATGTGTGACATACCCCATGTGCATATGCTGAATCAGTGTAAATAGTGCACCTTCCTCCTGCTCCCAACCTACATGCTGCTGTTAACGCTTTTATTTCTGCTAATTGGGCAGAACAAGGTTGTGGTACGCTTACGCTAGTTAGTACTTGAAACAAGTCGTCTTCCTCATTGTGCATGACTACAGCATATCCTGCTTTATTGCCATCATTCGCACGATAGCAAGAGCCGTCCACAAACAAAACAATTTGGGCATTTTGCAATGGTTGGTTCTCTAGGTCATCTCTAGCCTTCAGAAATTTCTCTGCTTCTGTAGTGCACTCATGGGGAATTCCCTCATCTGATAAGACCACTCGATCAGCTGGATTGATTGTGTGGCACCTCTCAATTGTTAGTTCTGGTGCAGACAGGATGACATCATACCCTGTCCTTCGTGCATTCGTGATCACAAACTTTTGACTTGTCAGCAGAGCATGTAATGCATGAGAAGTGTACAGGGTCACTGGATGACCCATCGTGATTGTTGATGCTTTTTGATAGGCGAATGCTGCTGCTGCCAATCCTCTGTAACAAGGTGGCATGCCTTTTTCCACATTGTCAAGAGCTGTACTATAGTATGCAATTGGCTTCTTTCCCATGCTCTGTTGCTGTTGTGCTAAAATGGCTGATGCAAAACCTCGTCTTTCTGACACATAGAGGTGAAATGGTTTTGTGTAGTCTGGACAGGCTAGTGCAGGAGCAGATTTTAGATCACTTTTGATAGTTTCAAAAGCCTTTTTTCCTTCTTCTGTCCAGACTAGGCGTGCGCTAGATTTTGTCTGATCAGCTGCTTTCATCATGTCTCTGAGAGGTTGTGTCTTTAATGCAAAATCACAAATCCATGGTCTGCTAAAACCTGCTAAACCCAGGAATGACAACATATGTTGCACTGTTTGAGGTTGTGGTGTCTTCTGAATTGCCTCTACATGAGAGGGCGAGATCTTTCGTGTAGTGCCTTCGAGCACTCTACCCAAATATTCTACCTTTTGTCGGCAGAATTGCAATTTTTCCTTACTGACCTTGTGTCCATTATGAGCTAGGGTTTCCAGAATCTTTAACGAGTCTTTCATGCACTGTTCTTTGGTTTGACTACAAATCAGTAGGTCGTCTACATATTGAAGCAAACTGCTTTGAATGTCTAGGTCTGCCAGATCTCGTGCTAACACCTGGTTAAAAATTGACGGGCTTTCACAATACCCTTGTGGCAGACGTGTGTAGGTGTATTGTTTTCCCCCGTATGTAAATGCAAACAGAAACCGAGACTCAGGATGCAGAGGCACACTAAAGAATGCTGAGCATAAGTCAATTACAGTGTACCATTTAGTCCCTTCAGGGATGTTTGTTAACAGTGTGTGTGGATCAGGTACTACAGGATTTTCTGCTACCACCACACGATTTATTGGTCTTAAATCATGGACCAATCTCCACTTGTCTGAATTTGGTTTTCTGACCGGAAAGATGGGGTGTTGCAAGGGCTGTCTGTTGGGATTAACACTCCTGCTTCAACTAGTCCTTCAATGGTGGGTCTTATCCCCTCTATCGCCTGTTGCGACAGTTGGTATTGTTTCTGGTATGGTAATTGCACATTGGGTTTTAATTGAATTTTCGCCAACCCTGATGACTTAACTAACCCTACATCTGTCTGGTGTTTAGTCCATAGTTTTTCCGGAATCTGTTTCAGTACCTGTTCTTCTTCTAGTTCAGCCTGTTCTTCCTTCTGTTGCCATTGTCCTACCTGCCCTACTTGTGTTCTCACTTGCATCTGTCTGTTGATCAAAATAGTGTGAGCTACCGCACTGTCTTCAGCTGTTAATTTTATTCTGAGATATTTCCTGTCTGATGTCATGCTCATATCTTTTTCCACTGGTATCCATTCAGTTATCTGACTTGCTTCTCTGACCATTGGCCCTAAGTCTTTTGATTTATAATTTTGCCCGATCATCAGGGAGACATGTGGAACAGAGCTCTCAACTGAATACCACTGTGCAATGTGGTCTGGTAGTTGTACTGTTGCAGCTATCCCCTGGGGACCAATGATCACGTTTTCTGCTTTGAGGCTGTACTGGTTTCCTTCTACATGTTCTCCCACAAAGTCTCATATTCTTCATCTTGTCCCCCCTCATCATACCTTATTGTGCAGTGCCATGGTTTCCTGGTTTCCTTACAGTCTGGACGCATGTTTGTAAACCATGTTTTCAAGTGGTCATACAGCTTGTGAAGTTCTGAAGATGTCACGTCGAGTTCCAGCCAATAGACTTTATCCAGTGTCTGTTGTTCTATTTTTCTTTCTACCATCACACACTGTTGAGCTAGGATTTCGGCAGTTCGACCCACACTCCTGTAGGCCCACAGAAGATTTTTGCTCTAGCTTACACAGTACATCTCTGCCTAGTAGATTTGCTGGGGTATCGGGGGAATACAACAATGGTGCTTGTATTGTGATTCCTTCTACTGTTATGTCTTGTGGCTCTGTGAAATGCAAAGTTTGAGTTTTACCCGAGAAGCCTACTGTCTTTACTGCTTTGCGTGAGAGGGGAGCTTAGAGCCTTCTTTTCCAATGCTTGTAAATGTTGCTCCTGTGTCAATCAAAATGATGTCTGGAGCTGATTACTCACATCCACCATTATGGTTGGTTCTTGTGCAGGGTACAGTGAGGTGGGGCACTGTACCAGCTCCCCCTCTGGCTTCTCTGGGCATCTTCACATGTTACCTTGAGGTGGTCCCGGAGGGCCACCTCTAAAGTTTGCCTGAGTTTGTTGATTCTGCTGATTCTGGCCCATCCATGGTCCTGCCCAATTTCCGGGGTCTTGCCAGCTTTGATTTTGTTGCTGGTTTCCTTGCTGTTGTCTTATTGGATAGGGGCAGTTTCTCATCATGTGATTGGGATCTTGGCAATTCCAGCATCTTCCTCCTCTCGTGGTTGATAATTTCTTGGTTGAAACATTCCTCCTCTTCCTCTGCCTCTACCTTGTCCCCACCCTCTGTTTTGTGGTGGATATTGTTGATACGATGGATAGGTCATTATTGGTTGTCCCACAGGCATTAGTTGCTGATTTCCTTGATCTGGTATGGTTTGACCAGCTGGATCCTGCTGTGCATTTGTTGGTATCATCATGACTGCTGCTTGTTTAGCTGAACTTCTCTCTTCTTTGCGTTTTCTTGACTTTCTTGTTTACTCCGTGCTATCTCTCCGAGTTGTGCTTTGTGCAGCAATGTTATTAAATCTTCTGCTGCTTGTTTACTTGCTTCTTTCTTTTTCCTGTGCATTTCCACAGCATGTGTGACATTTGCCTGGAAAGCTGCCCAGGGCAGTGCATTAAGTCCCACAACTGATTCAAGCTGTTCTTGTACTTCACTTGGAAGCGCTCTCTTCAGCATTATTTTGAACAATGTGATGTTAGCCGTCGTCTCATCCCATGCTGACCCCATCTCTTCAGCCCATGCTTTCTGTAATTTAAGAATGAAGGCCGCAGCTCCTTCTTTTTCGTCCATTTTCAGGTTTTCCACCTTGGTTAGATCAGATTGAGTGGGGTATGCGGATCAAGTGCATTCCACACGTCGTTTCTTTTACTCCAAACGTCCAGCGATCATACTTCTGATCCTTTCCCACGTCTCCTAGATGTGCCTGATCCAATATTTCTATCATTTTAGCTTTTCCCAATGACTGTGTCAGGATCGCCTTGATATCTCCCATAGCCAGCATCTGGCCCATGGTTTGTTCTTCAAAGCGTGTTATCCATCTTTGTGCTCCTTCACATATGTTAGGCAGTCGGCTTATTAGTCCCGTAAGATCCATAAATGACCATGGTGTGTATACTGATTCTGCGCCTTTTATAATGACTGGCATCTGTAAAGATTTTTGGTAATTGGGACTTGTCCATTCTCCTTCTTCTATGTCTTCTTCTTCATCATCGTGATCACTTCTCTGTACTTGTGACCTTGTCATCCTTCGTTCATGTGGAAAGTCTATTATGGCTTCTCTTGCTTTTTTCTGCTTTTCTTTTCTTCCAGCCTTTACATTGGTTTTTGGTTGATTCCTGTATAGTTGAGATTCTAGTTTATCAATATACTGTCGGCACTGCTCCACTCTTTCTGCGCTTTTCTGTTCTGCCCTCTGTATCTCTGCATCAAGTTGGGCATGTTCATGTTGATATAGCTTCACCTGTAATTGACGATTTTCACCTGTTACTTTCGTTATGATCTCTTTTGTCTGGTCCATTTCTCTTCGAGTGTCTTTTAGAATTTCCTCCATTTTCTCCATCCTCTTTTGGGTTTCTGCCAGTTCTTGCCTGTTTATTGTATTTTCTTCTTCTTGAAGTGTCATTTCTTCTTTCAGAGCTTTCACCTCTGTTTGCAGTGGATCACTTTTCAGTGGCATTTTTGGTGTCATCTCCAAAATTCCATGGACATGCACCTTTTCCCCTCTTACTGGGTTCAGGACGACAAAATCTTCTTCATCCTTAACTTCCTCTGAGTTTGAATCTTCCTTCCTTTCATTCTTATTTCTAACATCTGGAAGAGATGTGGCTTTGCTTAATCTTTTTTGTACCTTAGGGGTGCTTTCACACCTTTCTTGCCTTTGTTTTTGCTTTTTCTGGCGATGTCTTTGATTCTGGTCATGCTCAGGTGGCTCTAGTTCCTCTCGCTCTCTCTCCCAGTCTTCAGGTGGGATATCTAAATCATAATCATGTTCATAATCATATCTCCCTTCACTGCCGCTTTCTTCATCATCTCCTCTTCTCCTTCAAGATTCTGAAATAACACTCTGTTTGTTTGTCTTGCTCTTCCTTTGTTTATTTTGTTATCTGCAACTGGTAATTCCATCCTTCCTTCGATGCGTCCTCCTGTTATGTCTAGTTGTATGTCGTGATACTCTCCTTTTCCTAGTACTGGGTAGAAGCTAATCACCTTTGGCTTCTTTATTTCAGCATATGGTGGTGGTTTCTTCTGTTCCTCATACTCCTCTAATGGTGGGGCTGAAACCTTTTCTGACCCTTTTCCCTCCTTACTTCCTGTTACCTTTTCTGTTTTTTCTTTATGCACTTTTAACATCTCCCCCTCGTGCTCAAACCATTCAATGATGTCTAATTTCCGTTTTGTCTTTTCTTTCTTTTCTTTTTTTATTTCTCCCCAATTTCTAATTCTGGTTTTCATTACATCACACTTTTCTTTATTAAATGTTCCTCTTCAGGCCATTGCAAATCCCAGCTGTCAGATCTTTCCATTTTTCATGTATTTTTTAATCTCCTTTTCAGCCCCTTTATGCCTTATAATTATCACATCCACAGGTGTGATTGGGGATTCTTCCGTACTCATGATACACCCTTGTCTTGCCCTGTGTGCCTCTCTACGGTGGCCTGGGTTTCTGTTTTGAGCAGACCACTTTAAATGGACGTTTATCCGTCTCACTGTCTTACAAGGTCGTGTTGGATTTTTCGGCTTTGTCCACTTAATGAGTTGATTTTATCGATTAGAATCGAGGTAGCTGCCCTCTTTCCCACACCACCTCTTTAGGTTCCACTACAACAGTTGCTGTCAGTCCCGAGCAATAATTAGATTGTTCAGGTACTTCTGCATTTAATTCTATCAATGGTTCCTCGTCTTCATTGTGTGGGTCTGCTATGAAATCAAACAGGTGTATCACGGCTTTACTAGGTGTAGGGGCTTCCACTAGGGTGCGCAGTACTGGGCTTAACAATTGAGGTTTCCAGATGCTTTTATTTTTCATACCAGTTTTCCTCTGGGAATATCTGGTGCAACACCTCTATGCCATGTAATCGTGTAATAGCCCACAATTTGTCTTGTATCTGCTTTTCTGTCTGCCTCCTCTCTATACCGTTTCTATCTTTGTATGTCCTTTCGTCCCAGAAATGAGTTCTAAGTCCGTTCGTCTCTATCTCTATGTCCATCAAATCCACATTTATCTTGTTATATTTTCCTCTATCTTATTTATTCGTTTATTCTCACTGTGTATGTCCGAGTATATGCATGTATGTGTATGTGTGTCAGCGAGCGAACACTATGTGTGTGTGTGTGTGTGTGTGTTATACTCCGTGCGCCTATGCGCATGCGCACCCCCCCTCGTGCGCTCCGTGTCTGTATGCGCGTGCCCGCGCCCCCTCTTTCTCCTGCTCTGTCTCTCGTCCAAGAATATGAGTATACTCACAATCTCAGCATCATCCCAAGCAGCGTAAGCAAACAGCAAGCAACAATACAAACACAGGCATACATATAATTTCATAGACAAAACATCAACATACGGAAAACACAACTATAAATCCGGTTTTACAGAAACACGCTTTTCACGAACAATATGACAACAACACTTACACAACTGCAGTTACAACGTTTCTCTTTTACCGTACATGTACACATGGCCATCACTTCATCTCAATATCCTCGGGTCCCACCCCGTACTCGTAACGGTGACTCTCCGAGCCTGACAACTCACGACCTTTTAAATGTACCCTTTCCACCCCAGGTTACGAACCTGGATCCCCTAGTAAAGACCTATGGTATCTTTCCTGTTTTAGACTATATGAGAAGTGTTACCTTCTCACATCGGGACTTGCACCGAATCACCAAGATCTCACTTTTGGGTTTACGTTCTCGGTCTGCTTAGTCTGCAACCTAATTAGACCATATGGAAAGTCCGACAGACTAAGGTACAAACAATTAGCCGTAGTTTCACGTGGGTCCCACCCTGCGTCTCTATACGCAGTGACTCTCCACCTCACAACTTTATTCACGTGGGTCCCACCCTGCGTCTCTATACGCAGTGACTCTCCACCTCACAACTTATGTCTTTACTTTTGCTTATACTCATCCAACACTAATTTTCCACCCGATAGTTCTTTGGCCCTAGGCCAGCAGTCTATACCCTCCCCGGGGCCGACAACCTCATAGGCATACAGTTACTAATCACAGACTTTGAGTATAACAGGTGTCTGCTTACCTTTTTTCCTCTGAATTTTGTTTCCAGCGGCTGTAGCCCACAGGATGCTCGGTCCCCTGTTCAGGTTTTCGACCTTTGTGCTGACCTTCAGGGCCCCACGTTGGGCGCCAATAAATATGTCGGAACTCAGAGCCCGTTTCTGAGGCGACACATCGAGGGTGGATTCTTTGCTCAGAGGATTCCCAATAATGCCCAGCCAATTCTAGATAAAACACAAATATAATAGACACAAATCGCCAATGAAGAATCCTCAGTCCTGGATGAATAAAAGCAAAACTTCTTTATTCCATGCAGGTTCCAATGAGCTCAATAAAAGCTGGGTACTTCACATCAAAATGAACAGCACATCAAAAATGATAGAGCATGCCAAAGTGAAGAAGTACACTGACTGTTGTTTCACGCTCGTATTTATACCTTGTGGCCACCGTGTCTTACTATTTTTTTCTACTTCCTTGACCTTGAAGAATTCCCCTTATGTCTCGGTCTTACCTTCTTTGTCCATAATTCCCTTATGTCTCGGTCTTACCTTCTTTGTCCATAATTCCCCTTATGTCTCTGAATTTTGCCTTCCTTGTCAATTCCCCTTATCTTTGGCCTTGGCGTTCATTCTTTCAACAATACCATATTTGGAGTTCCTGTGTTTTTTTCAGTTCCCCTTATTTTCCGGCCCATAATTTTATATTAAAAAAAATATGAGTGAGTATAAAAGGCTTTTACTTTTCTCTGGTTTTAACCATACATTCTTCAGTCTTTCAAGTGTGAACAACCTTTTTACGGCCTATTTTGTCCTCCTGCATTTGCAATGGGTAAGTGTTATGTTTTATTCTTTTATAATGCTGTTCTGCTATTCTACTTTCATTTGATTGAGTTATAACATTGTTTTTAGTTTGTTTGCATACTATGCTTGATTAATTAATGGTTGTAAGCGCCTAAGTTATATTTTAACTTGTGCATTCTGAACTGATTGTTACACAGTGTATATGATTTTCTTGAGTGTTATCCTTTACTTGTGCTCAACCGTCACTATGATATTCCCTATTTTAACATCTTATCTCTGTTGGTCTCATTCCCCAGCTCCACCACGCCGATCAGCTCAACCACCCCTGCCTCCCAGACCATCGGCCCTGGGTGCTCTTCGCAGACAGTACCGCCAATTTCAGCTCTCCTCTCTTGCTGCTGAGTTTACTCATTTTTTAGAACAGCTCTCCAGCCCAAATATCCCAGCTAATGCCTTCGTGCCTCCTCGCATTGCGCGGGGCTTTACAATGCTTGATGGGAGTACACAGACTTCCCCTGATCTCAGCCGTCGTCACGACTGCTCCTGTTTTCCTGACACGACACCACAGTTTTCTCCCTATCCTTCACACTGGTCTACCACTGGTTCTTTCCCTGCTTCTCCCGTTCCGCCAAACCAGCGTGCTCCTGTGTCTTCACCCATCCCTGGACCAAGCTACGCTTTTATGTCCCCTGTCCATGCTTCTGTGTCTTCACCTGGGCCTAGATTCAGCTACTCCTTCATGTCCCCTGCTGCTGCAGAACCCCATACACCCTGCTATTTCAATAAAGATGCTTAATCTCCCTCAAGTTTGTTTCTTGTCCTTCTTTGCCTATTCCATACACTCATAACATTCAGTCAGTTTCTATCCTACTCACACATGTAAATACCTTATTATTATTATTAATACTTGATGTAAATAAAGGTTTGATTAACATATAGATCAAATAGTGTTTTGTCAAACTTCATCTAATAAGTTCTATATTGCTTATTAAGTTAATTAGGTTAATGTAGTTTGATAATATTAGTTTGATTATAACACACACTAGATATGGTTGATTAAAATATTTTTCTCGACAATACGTAGTGGCTGAGACAGATATCAGACAACAGGAAATATTTCGCACAATTTATTCAGAACACATTAAAAATACATGATTCATTTTAATATGCAAAAATTTAAAAGAGTACAATAAGCACAACATCATTCATCCATGCACACTCTTGTTTTACCACTTCAGAACTGGGGACTTTGTCCTGCCTTTTTAGCTAAACACAGCACGCACTCGTGTTCTCTCACAACACCACACCACAAACCCAATTGTGATCACTACAAGTCGACAGCTGTACCACCACCACCACCACACACCGCAGACACCGGCTAGCACTGGTACCCCAATTCTGAAGGGAGAAGAACAACAACATTAGACAAATACACCAACTACACACATACAAACAACACACTATGATTTATAAAAGAACGCCGCTGCCAGAGGAGTTAGCATCCCCTGATAATAGCGGCTCTCATTAACACTTATAGGCAGCACAAAAGCGTCATATAAAACATCACATTTACAAAACAAATCAAATCATACAAAAACCCCAAATAGGAGTTTACAAACCACAACTTCAAAAAAACCACGAAAGAAAATCAAACAAACAAAGAATAAACACAACAGGGGTGACAATACAAAGATATACGATGCAAATACCCCACCTCAGTCAAAACCTTAACCACTCAACACGCTAAGTTTAGCTGCGCTCTCACTAGCCAGAAGCGCTGTCAGTCCGGTCGCGAAGGCAATTCCCCCTTTGTAGAGATATGATAGTTAGTTCATATTACATGCATCCGTTAAGAGGCAGTAAAAAGCGGGTCAAGCCTGGACCAACATGAAGAAATAAAACAACCCAATCTTTACAATCGCACTCCTTTTCATGCGGTCATTACTGCAGCTGCTCAGTAGTCAGTATCGATTATGCAGAAAGGACGCAAAGCTCAACGGCGCCCGAAAAGCCTGCTGCAACACCTCCGTGACACTAATAAAACATACAAGACTTTAGATTTAAAATAAGAGATGCGCCTCGCTACACATAAATGAAACTGATCACATACCTGCCAATAGGACTCACGCCGCTCCGCACACTTAACGTGTACGAGTGAAAAGCTGACAAAGTGTCACTCAACACATCCGCAATGTTCCTCAGCCACACACTGCAAGTTGAAATGAATCTCAAATTACCCTGTTTAACAAAAAAAAAGGTTCGGAATGCAACTGCTGCTGATAGCGCTTACCTCGTAGACATAAACACGGCGCACAGGAAGTTACGTCACTTCCGAAACCCCAGATGACGCGCTTGGTGACGTGCGCTTTGTTGCCTATCAATCTCATCCCCTTTTATACCCGTGGAACATACCATTTCCACACAAATAATCAAATTGGTTGATCGCATCACCACATATCTATCTATCTATCTATCTATCTATCTATCTATCTATCTATCTATCTATCTATCTATCTATCTATCTATCTATCTATCTATCTATATATATTAAAACAAAACGAATTAAAAATGTTGTTACCTAATGAATGTATCCAGGCTGAAGATCCACATATAGAACACAAGCAGAGAAAAGATGATGATGATCATGAATGTGTCTGTTCTCAGTCATGTTTACATCACTCCCTCTGTCTCATCCACTATAACCCCAAACTTCTTACTGCCTTCTGCCTGCTGATTCTTATCTTTGTAAAGAGTGAGAGTCAGGACTTTATACACCAGCGGATTGAAAAAGACGCATAGTAACAGGAAATCGGTTGTTCGGCTGAAATCAGCGCGCATTGAAAAGAAAAATTTGATATTTCACCAAATCAATAGATTAAAACTAAAGTAACGAGCCTGTTTTGAAAATGTAAGAAGTAAAAAGTACAGATATTTGTGTAAAAATGTAATGAGTAAAAGTAAAAAGTTGTCTGAAAAATAAATAGTGGAGTAAAGTACTGATACCAGAAAAATCTACTTAAGTACAGTAACAAAGTATTTGTATTTCATTACTTCCCACCTCTGATCTTATTCAATGGTTTTTCCCTCTTCTCTCCCATTCGCTACAATGCAGATATAAAGCTTTGTATTAGTATTTGTATATTTACTGCATGTATTTTAACATTCTTAGGGGAACAAGTTGGTGTGGTGGGGAGTGGCTAGACCTGGAAGAGTCTTTGTCAGTGTAGTGTATTAGTATTGTTAATTTTGGTCACTATTTCCACATGAAAAGGAAAAAACAAACAAACAATTTAATTCTATAAAAGAGATATCTCCCCAGCCAAGAAAGACGCAACCCCCCCTTTACTTTTTACCATACAATTAATAGAGCATGTAGTTCAGATTGAATGTTGCAGGAACCTTAAAATGTGAGCGGCACTCAGATACAATCACTTATGAAAAATACAGTGTTTAATGAATGAGACAAACACAACATAAAACTAACTACACAAACAAACAAAAAGAAATAAAGAAAATAAAAATGAAAATAAAAATGACACGTGCCAGACACTACTGTCAGGCTGATGACGCGGAAGCGGAAATAACTCTATCATTGTCTTTATTAAACAGTACAACTCAAAACATTCTTAAGCCGTGGCAAAAAACAAACAAAGAATATCCGCTCGGGACGAGTAAACCACAACGTGAGTAGTGTTCAACAGAACACAAAACGAAAGTAAACAACCAACTGCAAAGAGTAGTCCGACGCGGAAACAGAGTCTGGAGCCAGAACCAGCGGGAAGGCTGGCGGTCGCGGAATGATCAGCAAGACATTCAAGAACCGACAGCCTGTGACTCGAGAACGTGAGTTTATATAGTCTAGTCCTTAACGAGCCACAGCTGTCGGTGATCCTGGCAGACAAAGGATAACGAGGCACCGTGACAGCTACTGAGGGGGGCGTGGCAGGGTGAATCTCTGACAGCGGCCGAGGGAGGCGTGGCAGGGGAATCCCTGACAGCGGCCGAGGGAGGCGTGGCAGGGGAATCCCTGACAACTACACAAACAAAGAAAAACACAAAAAAAACAAAGACTAGGCCTTCAAAGTGTTCTCTGAAACCAGGCCTGGGATGGCTTGTGTAAATGGAATGAAAAGATAAAAATTTTGTCACAGAGTAAACCAAATGCATCATTGGAAAGGTAATCAACCTGGAGAGTAACATATGCCATTATGAAGATTCTGCATGGCTTCTGCCTTCTAAATACTGACCATTGAACCTTGACCTTGGAGCATGTTTGATGGTTTATAATCCAGCAAGGTCTACACCAGGGGTGTCAAACTCAAATTCACAGTGGGCCAAAAGTAAAAACTGGGACGAAATCGCGGGCCAAACTCAATATTTATTGAAAAATTGACTGCAATTATGCATGTTTTCCTGTCTCTCCAGATGTGTAATGTTGAACCTTTTCATATGGAAACAAACTTTAGTTTGGCATAAACATTGAATCTGGAACAACAAAAGTTTAATATTATAAACACATGAGAAATTACATTTAAGATAAAACACACATCATTGGTATTCATCTCTTATTATGTCTCTCTCTATCTATAGCCTTTCAAATTCCTTTATAATGTAAATCTTTTATCACAGGCCAACAACAAAATAACCAATAATATTAATATTTTCCTTCAATTAAGAAAAGCAATCTTTCAACCATTAACAGTGCATGCCTTGGAGTAAGAAAAGTGCATACAGACAACATTCATTCAAGCTCAGTTTGCTATACTCTGATTTACTTTGATGCACATTGGTTCAAGTCAAAGTGCATCAATGTCTGGCATTTAGGCTCTGAGCTGAGGAAATACTCAGGATTGAGTAAAGGTATTCATTAGTGAGACAACTCCTAAATTTGATGTGTTCATCTTCATTAAGGAGAACAGTTGCTCACATAGATATGTGCTGCCGAACATAGAGAGCATTTGAGCAGCTTGGGCATGGAGTTGGAGCAGTGTGTCGGGGAGGAAACATGGAAACTGTGCAGCACCCACAGAGTCCTACTTTGACTCGAGCGTGTCACTACACTGGAGTTCAATCAGCTCAATTTGAAGGTTGGTTGGTGTGCTTTCCATGTCAACCACAAACAGATTACTGAGCAGTTCAAATCTGCATTTCTGGGCTTCAAAGTCGGCAAATCGCCGGTTTTTCAGTTTTTAGCGGTCTCGACTGATGCGCCAATGCACTAATAAAGCATTCTGGGATTTGTAGTATTAGCGTTGTATGCGCCATATACTGGCGGGCCAGCTCTAATACACATTTGATATGACCACGCGGGCCAAATATAATTTCACCGCGGGCCAGATTTGGCCTGAGATAGACACCCCTGGTCTTCACAAATGGGACCAACTGTTATAGAGAGCTCTGAATCTCAGCTATCATCTGCATATAGGGCATCAACTGGGGGCATTGTCTAAAATACCCCAAAAGCAATTTTCTCCCATTTAACAATTATACTTTTAAAATCTGATAACACTATTGTCTTTCTCACACCCAAAAAACTCTAGGAATACCTACAGTTTAATAATGCCATTTTCTAATTATCGGGAATATGCCAATTTATTTAAAAACTACAATTCCCAGTAGAGACATGTCATTGAACTTGTTACTTAACCTACAAATCATTTGGAAGATCTTCCAGTTTCCAGAGTAGGGTTAGGTTTAGGGTTATAAATTGTGTCTTTACTTCAACAATCTCCTACAGCTGAAATATACATTATACTGTATTTAGATCATCAAGATGAATAAAAAAACTTGTGAGGATGCCAGTTCATCTGTGATATTTAACTGTTATTGTAGAACAACCAAATCAGGGCCATCTCCAATGCATTTATAAACTACATTTCCCACTAGAGAAGTGCAATATAACTTTTTATAAAGTGTACATATCAGCCACACTATTTGTAGTTCTTTTGGTTTCCAGAGTAGGAATGAGGTTATAAAAATGTATCGTATACTAATCATATCAACAATCTCTTACAGCAGGGTGAAAAAATCGTCAGGATATCAGTTCATCTGGGGTAGTAATGCAGAAATAATTTTAAGTTATGCAATCTTTTTTTGTAATTATGGCCTGAATGTTTGTTTAGCCCCCTCAGCAATGTATAAATATAAATATGCAAGTGTTATTAACAATAAGTAGGCCAAACAATACCCCAGTAATGAAGACGTACAAAATGTGTGTCGCCTACTCTTCAGACCTTCACAATAAATCAAAAGTTTTAGTGACAAAAACTGTTCAATTCTAGTAGTAATAATGGTGATCCGGATAAGAATCTTTATACTTAATTTACATTCTACAAAACATTTTTAAAACAACATATAAATATGCTAAGTGTAGGTTGTTTCTTTTGTCTACTTTTTTCTCAACCCCTGTTTTGAATTAACATGCAGGGAAATATCATAATTTTTTGATAAATGTTTATCATAGTGTATTTGTAGTCTTTCTCAAAAATACAAGTGAAAATACACCAAATGCTTATTTATTGCTTAATTATTGACTACAGGCTTAAAGAACGATCAAACTAATTTGACAAGGTACATAAATTGGAACCATATAGTCTGTGGCAATTAGACCACATCAAGACATCATTATTTGAAAAGTTGAAGAGAAATGCATGATATGAAAAGGAATGGTGTCTAGATACTAGTGGTAGTGAAGAGGTGAATAGCAATACTGAGATCTGGATGAATGTGGGCACCCCTAGGTTCTTCCATTGTGTTTGTGTCCTGAATACAATAAGGACTGAAGATGAATAGATTAAAAGAGGGTTGCATCGATTTGCCTAAAATTACAACTGACAGCAGCAGAGAGAGGAACAATGAAATTTTTTATTTATTTTGCATTTCATAACAGTGGTCTGTGAGTTTAAGTTAATTTAAAATGCACAGACAACTGAACATTATTAAGTTATATGTCAACTATAATAAAATAACATATAGTGCATAATCATGAAATATAAAATATTTTTCCGAATAACATCTGGAAAGGAATTTGAGTTGGATTAAGTAAATTTCTATTTAATCTTACTTGAGACTAAACTCCATGTGTCAAATTTTTGGGGATTTTCACCTTTTCACCACTATAGAATGATGAGATATGACTTCAAAAGCAGCACAGAAACAATGTAATATACAGGCAAAAACATTTCTTTTTATTCACTTGAAGACAATCTTTTGGATGCCAGGAATGGGCCCACTCTGTCGGGACAGTGACCATGCGAAGGAAACAAGAGTACAGGTGTTGGCGTTTAGCGCTGAGTGCAGCAGAGAGAGGCAGCGTGAGAACCTCTGATTGGGGAGTGGCAGGTGGATCCCTGACACACTCCTTGCCACTAAAAACAGAAGGAATAACAAGTGTGAAGCACACATCATTACAGAACATGCCTTTTGTAAGCATAAAAGTTTCATTTTCTATCTATGAAGGACCACCATTTGTTAAGCAGAACAGATTTATAAGAAATTACCAAAGAATTTCGGCAGCTGCCGGCCGATCGCCAAAGAAAAATATAACAAAGATAAATTCAATTAAAAAGTACCTAACAATATTGGAATGTATTGTATGTACTGCCAACACACAAGGAAGTTTATAAATCCTATAGTACACTGTGCATACCGCATACACTATGCATTTCTTTTATGACTGTCTAACCTTTCTCACTCTTTCTCTTACTACACTCCTGATGGGGAAAGCCTCTAGTTAAGTATGATAGGAGCAATCTGTAAACATAAAAAAAATCTCAAATAATTCTTAGAGTAGAAACAATACATACAACTCTGAAGATTTCAGTAATGACCAGACCTGCCTACCTATGTCTATCACTGATCAAAAGTTAAACCAGGTTTCATGGAACTGAACTACTTTCAGTTCCTATGTGGCATGGTCAAAGGTGGGAAGTAAAGAAGTAAACATTTATCTGTACTTTCTACTTCTAACATTTTCAAAACAGGCTCATTAATTTAGTTTCAATCTATTCAGTGAAATGTCCATTTTATTTCTTCTCATGGCGCACCGTTTTCAGACCATCAGCCTGTGGCAGCGGGGGTGTGGCCAAACGCCGGTTTGTGAATGGGGGCGAGGCCAGGAGCAGGTAGCAGGAGGGCCCAGAGACCGTTCGCGTTTGCCCAGCAGCTCCGTGATGCATGCAGGAGGTGGCTACTGGATGAGAACCGGAGCACCGATGAGGTTCTGGACTGTTTGTCGGCTGACTTCCACTGCGGACGGCAGAATGGGTCCAATGCCAAGCGGCATACGCAGGGGCGGGCGGATCCCCTGCGGTTACTTGGAAGCCTGGGCCGGTCTGTTGCCGCTGCCGGGAGCCGGGGAATTTCGTGGATCAGTGTCCCGTAATGGACTTGGGGGTGATCGTCCGGATCCCCGAGGCACCACAGGCTGCCCCAATCAAGCGGGAACGTCCTGTATACCTGTGAGTATCCAAGGGGGTGCACACCAGGCATTGGTGGATTCGGGCTATGAGCAGACTGCCATCCATCAAAGCCTGGTGCGATGCGAGGCTTTGAATACTGCACTTTGGGTGAAGGTGAAATGTGTGCACAAGGATATTTACGAATACCAGCGGCCATTTCTGTTCGATTCAGGGGAAAGAAACATAGAGTGGAGGCAGCGGTTAGTCCCCGCCTCACCATCCACTAATTCTGGGTACGAATTGGACCGCGTTTGCTAAGCGAAATGTTTGTGGACGGGTCCTGCGGCGAGGTGAAGCAGTGTAGAATGTGCACTATGTTGACTGGGGAGGCGGTGCCGGAGTCGTTGAAGTCAGCTCCGTGTCCGACAGACTCCGCCCTATGGAGGATTCCCCTTTCCGTATTGTCCCTTGTGGTGGAGGAGGAGGAGCGCCCGGTGCTGTACATCAGCCGTAAGTTGTCGGTGCAGGAAAGCCAGTACAGCACCATTGAAAAGGAGTGTCTGGCCATCAAGTGGACCGTCCTCACCCTCCAGTACTATCTGTTGGGACAGGCCTTCACCCTCTATTCGGACCACACCCCACTCCAGTGGCTCCATCGCATATAGGATGCCAACACGTGGATCACTTGGTGGTATCTAGCGCTTCAGCAATACAAATTTAAGGTGGTCCACATACCGGGGGCGCAGATGGTTGTGGCCGACTTCCTCTCACGCCAGGGGGCAGGGGAGTTGGTTGCGGGCGGACGGCTCCCCGGCCTAAGTCGGGCAGGGAAGTTATGTGGCAGCGGGGGCATGACCGAGCGCGGGTTTGACACACCTGAAGGGGATTAAGACTAATGTGTGTTCTCTCTCTTGCATTGATCAGAGGGAGCATTTAAGGAGGAGCAAGAGGATATGTGTGTGTGTGTGTGTGTGTGTGTGTGTGTGTGTGTGTGTGTGTGTGTGTGTGTGTGTGTGTGTGTGTGTGTGCGCGCGCCTGGGAACGTAAGGCTGGGGCACTGAGCACGGAGCTTATAAAAATAAAAGTTTTCTTGATTATAAACCTGTCCTGTATTGGTCTTCCTTTCCCAGAACCATTCACTCTCCCACACAGCCAATTTCCTGTCATTGTGTGGATTTTCAATCTACCACTGGTGTATCATTTCCTGGTTCTCACACACCACAGACGTAGGCTGGTTAACGAAAATAACAATGTGCAAGACAGAAGGCAACAAGAAGTCTGGGGTTAACAGGGATGAGAGAGAGGAAGTCAGTGATGTAAACATGAGAACAGAGATGTTCCTGATCACCTGATCATCATCACCCTTTATCATTTATAATAAAGATTTAACTTGAATATCTCTAATTCAAGCTGATCACCTTATTGGTTGTACTTCTTTAATATTAATAGATTGTTTTCTAAGCATTCCGTCTTTTCAATTATTCATTCATTATGGTCCTGGAGTCACTTAGAGCCTTGTGCTTGGCTAACGATACCTGCTCACAGAGGCACATTGGACAGTCCAAATCTTAGTCAGAGGATATAACGGTAAACTAATATTCTTTAAGTAGGCCCCTCAATGCTTGCTCATTCACAAAGAACAATTGATTTAGTTACTTGGTCATAACTTGCTTAGTCAGTGATAGCCACTACACATGCTCACGGACACAAACTCGCCAGACTGTACCTTAGTCAGAGGATATAACGGTAAACTAATATACTTTAAGTAGGCCGCTCAATGCTTGCTCGTGGATAAAGAATAATCAGAAGGTCCCAAACGTTGCGCTCTATGCGCCATCCGTTCATGAGCCTTCAGTTTGTACTATCCTGGTCATAAATTTGCAGTAACACCAGACTACATAATCAACTAGAAATAAATAATTTCAGGAAATTTCAGAGTTAATTAAGAATTTTACATTTATTTGCCAGGGAATAATCAATAAACAAATGTAACATCTAAAACAAATAATAAAAGAAAGTTACAGAACATGATCAGCATAGAACCAAATATTTTAGCAATGCAGTTTACTAAAGAATTGTTAAAGAGTCACTGTACCTGGCAATAGAGACACACAGAGACTGTGTTGGAGGTTCTGAGTGTTTCGCCAAATTTCCTTAAATACCCAATCCATCGTAAACACTTGTAAATTCAAAGTGATAAAAGCTTTGCAAACCCTTTCTTGGGACAGGATGTGACCTAAAAACCAAATGTCACATAGAACACCTGGTAAGGATCTTCTCCGGGGCAACCGTTATTTCAGTAGGACAGAATTTCCCCAAACCTGAGGTCTGTTCTACTGATATGGGGCTGAGATCATATTTCCAATCACACAGAGACCTTTAAAATGATACCAAACATGTGAAGGTAAAATGTATACATTCCTAAAATGTTATTATTAAATTATGCACACTAGAACTGGTCTTCCAGACACCTGGTGAAGAAGCAAACCACAGTATGGTCAAATCAAAATACTCACACACACACACACACACACACACACACACACACACACACACTAAACAATAACAACGACAAAAAGCAAAAGAAAGTACAACAGGAATAATAAAAACAGTCAATTCCATTCAATACACCTTATGAAATAAGCACATGACCTCTTAGCATTCCACTAGCTGTTGGGTAGCATCCAGGTCTTCAGACTCCTCAGATAAACAGAGATATATGTACAGCAGCAGTTTCTCAGGTCACCTCTCAGTGGACTCAGGAATTTCCTTTTAACCTTTCACATCTGCTTTTCAATCAAAGGATGAGCACCACGGCTTACACTTTTATTGAGAGCTTGTATACCACAGTGTCATACCCCCCCCAGAGGACTGATAACACAAGCCAGTCTCTATACCTTAGACACACACACACACACACACACACACACACACACACACACACACACACACACACACACACAATCACACACAATCACCCAATCACCCAGCTGTGTCAAGGTCTGGTATGGGAGGTGTTCTGTTGCAGAGCGCAAGGCACTGCAGCGGGTGGTGAAACACATCACAGGGACTCCACTCCCAGCCATGGAGGACATCCAGAAACGCTGTCTGCGTCAAGCTCGCAGCATTCTTTAGGACTCCTCTCATCCCGCCCATGGACTTTTTTTACGTCTGCCTTCCGGCAGGCGTTTCAAGTGCCTCCGGACCAGGACCAGCCGACTAAAGAACAGCTTTTTTCCTAGCGCTGTCTCTTTACTGAACTCTGCCCCTCGCTGATCCTACTGCCCTTCATACACTGCTACATTCCCCCCCCCCACACCTAACACTTCGTTATTGCGCTAATGGACTGTCTACAGAAAAACTTATACTCACTTGTACACTTGCTCATTTCTCACCTCACACTTTGTTATTGCACTAATGGACTGTTTACCCAAAACTATGCTCATTTGCACACTTACTCTTCTTTGCATTGCTGCTCACCATTACCTAATTATCATTGTATATGCCATTGTTTTCTGTTTATAGTAATAGCAATATATTATGTTCACAGTTCATATCCTTCTGTAAATTTCTGTTTATAGTCCTATAGTACCATTTTTTTAATTTTCAGGGTGGATCTCTATCCACCCTGAAAATTAAAAAAATTTTAATCACGCTCACGGATAAGAACAGAGGAGGTGGCTTATGCATTTATGTAAACAAAACATGGTGCACTGTCACTGTTTCTTCTCACTGCTCTGCTGATCTTGAATACCTGATCATTAAGTGTAGACCCTTTTATTTACCACGTGAGTTCACATGCGTTGTTGTGATAGCAGTGTATGTCCCCCCGGATGCTAAGGCTAGCATAGCCATTAAAGAACTAAGTTCTGCTATCAACAAACTGCAGACAGTGCATCCTGATGGAGCCGTTATTGTTGCTGGGGATTTTAATCACTGCAATTAAAGATCTGTTCTGCCAAAATTCCAACAGAATGTGTCCTGTTTCACCAGGGGACAAAAAACTCTGGATACAAGTGTGACTGATGCTTACAGAGTCACACCCCTCCCCCACCTCGGACAATCAGACCATCTCTCATTGTTTCTACTGCCCAAGTACTCTCCAGTCATCAGACATGTGAAACCCACTATCAGGACTGTTAAAGTTTGGCTGGATGGAGCTGACGCTTCTCACACACAGACTGGAGTGAATTCGCTTCACAGGCCACGACTGATTCCATCACCAACATCAACACCTACACCAACGCTGTTCTTGATCACATCAATAGCTGTGTGGATCGGGTGATTAGACTAAAAAACATCAAAGTGTTCCCCAATCAGAAGCCATGGATGAACCAGGAGGTCCGTCTCCTGCTCAAAGCACGCAATACCGCCTTCAGGTCTGGAGACCGGGGGGGCCTACAGCGTCACCAGAGCCGATCTGAGGAGGGGAATCTGCAAGGCCAAACATGCTTACAAACAGCAGATTGAGGAGCACTCAAATTCTGCTGACCCCCGACGCATGTGGTAAGGAATACAGGCTATCACTGACCGCAAACCACCCAACGCAACACCTGCAACCAGTTCTGCCTCACATTTATGGAAAGAAATTAAAATTTTTGTCAAAACTTGGTCATGTCACTTTGTTTCGTTAACTTATTGCTGTTTGAAATGGTTGTTTATAAAATTATGCTAAGTAATAAAACATTTTTTGAAATGAAACGGAGGCGAAAGCTGAAGTACAGCTCGCTCGGGTTTCTAAGACGAGAGTGAGGGAGAGAGATACACACAAACACACATGCACACACACACTCACACACACATGCACACACACACACACACACACACACACACACACACACACAAACGGCAGTCATTGGGTTGAGAGAGTCCGAGGTGCGGTTGGGGAGAAGTGTAGCTGATCCGAGATGCGCTGAAAGGAAACGCGCAGCCGGTACAGGATATTGGAGTCTGGAAGGAACGGAACACATAGAGTCCTGCATGAAACAATAAACACATACAATAACAAACAAGGGATTGAGTGTGAATGAGGGGTTTATGTAGGAGCGGGGTGGAGTGATGATGAGCCCCAGGTGAGCGTGATTAAGCCTGGAGCTACAGAGAGAGTGGAGACATGATTGATGATGAGCCCCAGGTGTGCATGTTTAAGCCTGGAGCTCTAGGGAGAGCGGAGGCATAGAGAGCCACCAAAGGGGGCGTGGCAGGTGGATCCCTGACAGTTGTGTCACCTTTTTTGTTCCATTATTTCACTTTTTAACAGGTTTTAAAGAAATTATGCAAATTAAAAAATTTATAAATGTCAATTTTGTCATAACAAATTTTTCGTTTTTCGATCGTGTATTGCACTTTTAAAATGAAATTTAAAATGATAGGTTTAAATTAAATTTTACAAATAAATATATTCATAAGAACTATTTGTTATGAAAAAAAATTATATTTTTGTCAAAACATGATTTGTCACCTTTTCAACTGTCCTTTGCTTATTGAACCTTTTAGTGTTTTTTCATGAAATTATGATTATGAATAGTAATACGTACATAACTTTTACATTTACAAAAGTATTTTTTTTCAAAAACTTGGTTGTCACGTTTTAAAATTCTTCATTTAAATTTTTAATGGTTTTTAATTAAATTATGCTAATTAATATAAAAAATTTTTATTATTAATTTGCTAATTTGTTCACTTTTTGTGGCTTTTAACAGTTTTTCATCAAATTATGATTTTGAATATGAAAATTCATATTTTCACGAAAAAAAGTGCTATTTTTATTAAAACGATTTATATCATCATAAACATGTAAAAACATTGCGATATGTGCAAATATAACATGATCCTGAATATTCTGAATATGATTCTGAATTTAAAACATTTCACTGCATGTCGTACCCTGTATGTATGTGTATGTGACAAATTAAATTTGATTTGAATTTGAATTTGAATATGAAAATTCATATTTGCATAATAACTATCATGTTTTTACAAAGAAAGTGCTATTTTAGGCAAAACATGATTTATTATGTCTTATCTCATTATAAACATGTAAAAACATTGTGGTCAAGTGCATGCAATATGTGCAAATATAACAGGGCTCAAAAAAACTTTTTTCTTTTGACCTGCGAGGCTGAGACTTTCGGAATCGCATTTTCAGCTTCTGAAAAGCTCATTCATTACAGCACACACACGGATTGGCCAAACATGATACAATGAAATTTATGTTGTTAGGTTTTGATGATTTATGACTTTCTACAACTGATATGTTCACTTTTTACAGTTTTTCATTAAATTATGATTTTGAATATGAAAATTCATATTTTAATAATAACTATCATATTTTTAAGAACAAAAGTGCAATTTTTTGCAACACATGATTTCTTATGTCCTTAATCATCAGAAATATGTAAAAACATTGTGGTCAAGTGCATGCGATATGTGCTAATATAACATGATCCTGAATATTCTGAATATGATTCTG